>NC_135781.1:21288615-21313933 GCF_028453695.1 Augochlora pura
GAAGAGAGAGTAAAGGGAGAGGAAAGAGTGCTCCAAAAGACAGAAGATACGGAACCAGAATTGACGGAGGAGGAAATAGAGGAACTGATAACGAACCTGAGGAAGAAGAAGGCGGCGGGAGGGGATGATATCCCGAACGAAGCGTGGTTGTATAGTGAGGGTGAGACGAGGAGGAAGCTAAAAGAAATGATAAAGAAGGTCTGGAACGGAGAAAGCTTCCCGGAAGATTGGAGGAGAGCGGGCATTATCGCGATTTATAAAAAAGGGAATGCAGAAGTACCGGGGAACTATCGAGGTCTAAGCCTGCTCTGCACAGCTTATAAAATTTACGCGGCAATCTTAAATGAAAGATTGAGGAAGGATGTGGAAGAGAAGGGCATTTTTCCAGATACGCAAGCGGGGTTTCGGAAGCATAGAGGGACGATCGACAATGCGTACATACTACAGCATGTGGTAGAAAGGGAAACGATGAAAAAGAAAGGAAAGGTGTACGCATTGTTCATAGATTTGAAAGCTGCTTTCGACACAGTGAAGAGAAGTAAGCTCTGGGACGCCATGGCAGACAGGGGTGTGAGGAAAGGACTAACGGAAAGGATTAAAGAAATATATACGGAAACGAGAAATGTGGTGAAGACAGACGAGGAAATGACTAAAGAGTTCTGGACAGGCGAGGGATTGAGACAGGGTTGCTCGCTCAGTCCCTCACTGTTCACTATTTTCTTGGCAGATATGGAAGAGCACATGAGGAAAGGCATTTTGGGGGGGATCGACGCAGGGAATCTTAGATTTTGGACTCTGGCATATGCAGACGACGTGGTGCTGGTGGCGAAGAGAGAAGAGGAGTTAAAAAGTATGATGAAGAGATTGGAGAATTATCTGGACAGGAAGGAACTGAAGCTCAATGTGGAGAAAACGAAAGCAATGATATTCCGAAAGGGGGGAGGCAAGAACAAGGAAACGCAATGGAAATGGAAGGGAAGGGAGATAGAGGTGGTACAGGAATTCTGTTATCTGGGGATAATACTCCAGAGGAACGGTAATATGGATAGGCATATTAGAGAGAGGGCGAAGAGGGCAAACGTAGTTTTAAATCAGGCATGGGGCATTAGGGAGAGGATATTTAAAGATAATTTTAGAATGAGAATTGATATGTTGGTACTGGGGGTGTTACTATACGGAGTAGAATTATGGGGGTACAGAGAAAGAGAAGCAGTAGAGCGAGTGCAATTAAGATATATAAAGTGGACACTGGGCCTAGATGTTACTACGCCAAGTAACATAGTGCTGGAGGAGACAAAGAGAGTGAAAGTTAACGTGTGTACAAGACATAGGGCTATAAGGTTTGAGGAGAATTTGAAGAGAGGTGGTGAAAGAGGAATTGCTGCAGAGTGTCTGAAGGAAAAAGAGAGAAATGAGGAGCTGAAAATCAAAAGCAGAATGGAAAGGAAGGAATATTTTAAGAGGAATGGATGGAGCCAAGAAGGTGTAAATCGGTTGAGGGATAGTGGAGAAGATGTGGGTTCAAGGTTAAGGAATAGAGATGTAGAGGTGCAGCAGCAGAAGCGATTCCGCAAAGTGGTACAGTAGAAATTTAACCCGCGGTACCAAAAAATAAAAATCTGGGTTCTTCCAGAGTACCTGAGCAGGGAAGGTAAAGGAGGATGCCAGAAATTAGTAGCGAGAGCAAGATGTGGAAATATGGAAAGATGGAACAGATATTGGGAGAAAGAGGAAGAAAGAAACTGTGACCTGTGTGGGGAGAAGTTTGGGACACTGGAGCATCTCGTAAGAGATTGCAGGAAAACGGAAAGAGGAGTGATGATCGAGGAGGTAGTAAGCGGTAGAAAGAACGAGAAGGTGGAGGAATGCCAGCCTTGCCCAGGCAAGGTAGATAAAAAGAGAAAAGAAAGGGCAAAGGAGAAGGTTTTATTAGGATTTTAGAGTAAGAAACGGTTTTTAGTCAGTAGGTATATGAGATAAGTGTGTGAATGAGAATGTATATAATGAATGAAAGGTTAAGATAGAATTGTAGAGTTAGGTTTGTGTAAACCAAGTCCTATTTCTTGGCCGTGAGACTGAAAATAAATATATTATATATTATAATCAACTAATTATTTTTAAAACCCATATAGTTTATATGTACAAATGTCAATTTAAATTGATTTACCTTCGTTAAAGTCGACATTTAATGTATTGCAATTAATAAAAATATTGACTAAAAAAGGAGTAACATGAACACATCATTATTGTCCATATTTCAACATTTCTTATAAAAAAAGTGGCGATGATAACACTTATCGGTGAAAAGAGAGTCGATGTATACATTTGTCGACGATTTAAATGTGACGGTGAAACGCGGTGTCGCTAAAACCGTGTCGATGAAAATATTGTCGGTGAAATAATGGTCGTTGAAATAACGGTCGGTGATTTCAAGGTAACCCCTATTTATCGTGTTCTGTCAATTCTGGTTACGTTATATTCGTCATCAATTCAGCTCTGCCGTGAATGGTTATGTATGAATCTGAGTGGCGGCGGTCGAATGTTCTAATTGGTTTCTAGGTGTGTCCTGAAGCCGTCTTAACGGAGAAGTGGGAAACTGTCAGCTGAAGTAGTTTCTAATTGTCTCGTATTGTCAAGGCCGTGATTTATTCTTGAAGGGTTTTCGTCTGGGTCTGTCGCACGTAATGTCTGCACGTTTGTAACTTCTTTTATTATATTTGCCGAATATCACAATCAATTTTCATATAGAATTTTCAGTAATTATGTTGACGTGAAACTTTGACGTAACATGTATTCTATGTTAAAAATGTGCTAAGATAAGAAGATATGAGAATATTCTGTTACGTGATACAATCTCCTTAAAGTTTAATTCACCAGTAGATTAATATGCTGATTCAAACGTTCATAGAAGCGTTAATTAAAGTTAGTAATTTCTTCTTTGGCAGCAGATACTTGTAATTTTGATGTATTATTATTTCATTGGTTACGTACCAGAGAGCGTTACATTCAATGCTTATCGAGTAAGACAAAGGCTGTCGACGTTGTAGTGTATATTAAACAAATTATATTTTTTAATAGCATTGTGTGGTAGAATAATTTTCCGTGCATTTAATTGACGCCGACAGGCGAAGAGGCCCTCGGGTTAGATCGAGTCCTTGGTTTTGTCACGGCGAGATGCCAGTCGAAACGCGTTCCAGACGGTTAGTACGTATTGATTCGTTCTCCTAGCATCACCCTCCCCTTGGAAAAGCATCTTTCGCCCCGCTCGGATCTTCCTTAAACCTGCACCGCCGCACCTTTACGCGCCGCGTCCCTTTGATCTCACCGACGAGATACATAACTAGACTTCCGGTCGCTCGTTGACTAAAAAGCGGCATTGTCCGATCGGTTCCTTTCTATCGACATAACGAGCAAAACGCTGCAAAAGTTCCTCTAATTCTGCCGCCTCCGCTTACTCGTTATTGGCAAAATGCGAAAACAACATTTTGAGAGGAAGCTATGATATTTCAGACGCTAAAGAGAGCCACAGGTGCGAAAGTTCTGAGCACAGAATTACTTTAATTTTACTGACTGAAAATTTTAAGGGCAAACGATTCGGATGAAAGGTAGTATAGTATGAATTCGTAACAGGAAAATGAGTACTTTCGTTTTTTTTTTGTTTTCTGACTCATAGAACTGCATTTCACGAATAGGGTAGCCTAAATCATATAAGTAGAAATGTTAACCGTAATTCTGATTTCTTAGATTTTGTACTTCACTTGTCGACTTACACCATTAATTACAAACTTATCGTATTTTCTTTATCTCCGTAACAAAGGGTTTTCACTAGTAAATACTAAGTAAATAGTAACAGTAATAACTTCAATCGCATCACGTATTACGAGACAGTCCAATAAATAATTAAAGAAAGTCACAGCTGCAAAGATTATTTCAAAATCACTCTTTTAAAAATCTTATAGGCAGATAATTTCTAGAGTTAGGGGGCGGGAAATTGTAGAGCAGGGAATTTTAACGAGAAAATGCACATTTTAATTGCACGATTTAAGAAGTGTTTAGTATATCAGAAAGCATATAGAAATAGCAAATAGAAGAACACATTTTACAGACTGAAACCGATTGTTCCTTTTCAAGGTAAAAGATTCTAGCGTAAAAAAGGCACCCCAAACACATACATAGAGATGTACTGCAAATATCTTTATCACCTTACATTATAACAAGAGAGACTCACGAACATTTCGTACATTGTCTATTAAATCTGAATTAATTTTTTTACTCCATGAAGAATAAAATTAATTTATGTAATAATTATTAGAAATCGAAGTAAATAAAGACATAAGGAGCAAACATTGTCTCGGTCAAATAGAGAAATTATTACGAACGACGAAGTGGCAAGGACAAGGGGTTAATGTGTTCTCTATTAAAACAAAGTTAATTGCTTACTTATTCGGCTGAACTGATAGACATTGGTTAGGCGCGTACTACAAACTATTATAAATAGCTCAGAACACGAAACGTTACTTTATACCGTAGGGAGACTGCAAGACAAATTTTCTAGCATCGCTGTAAAGTGCAAACCGCGATCTTCGAATCCATGGTAGTTCGAGCCACGAGAGAATTTTTCCGAGCTCCGTGGCGGCGCGCGTTCGAAGCCGTAGAACCTTGTGGAGAGGAGTGAACGCGATCAAAATTCCCGACGAAGCGATTTCGCGAAAGAAAAACGGGAAGAAATACGTTCCGGCGCGATCAACGGGAATTTAAAATTCAAATCGGCTGCGTGACCACGATGCGAATTCTACTGTCGGCGAAAAGCTCGTTAAAAACGCCGGTATCCGCGCGACCGTGGCTACAAATTGAAATACAAATCCACTGGAAGATATTTAACCGCGCGCATTAATATCCGCTGCCGCTATTGAATGTTCGCGAGGCCGGCTATTTATCCGGCACGCGTGTGAAAAAATACAGATTTCGAATTCGCACGAGCACGCGAACATAGCAAAGATGATAATTTCTCAGCGATCACCGCCGCGGATAAATCGTTTATCCACGTGAAGTTATATTTCAGGACAAATAATCAGGACCTGATGAAATAGCGACGATCGATTTGCACGCGTCGAACGTATTTATTTGAAATTTCAACGAATACGAAAGGCTAAATTGTAGGTCCTGAAGTTTCATAATCAAGCGGGAACGTTGGTCGCAAATGGATGAAGTCGGGTCACTGTCTGGCTACATACTCGGCTAATAATATTTAGAGTTTAACTATATGGATCGTTTATTTTGAAAGTGGTGTAAGTCCATTTTTGAAAAAAATGAGATATCACGTAATTCATGCTTAATTTAATGTAAATTTTTTATGTATAACTAGTCCGTGTTTAATTTTTTTAAAAATTCCCATGTTTTGTACAATTTAAAATTGGTCGGTAAATGAAATTGCATAATCATCGATTATGAAAGTGGTGTAAGTCCAATTGACAGTGGTAGGTGGCTTAGCAGATGGTTGCCGATCAGTTGCCTGTTATTTTACATTTGTTTTATATTACGTGTCATATTACGTGACAACATGATAAATTCATTGTACATGAAATGAAACGAGAGAATTTCGTTTCAATAAAAAATCTTCAAAATACAATTAAAAAACAGATAAGAAAAAACACTAACGGAGAACAGGTAAATTGATTGCAAGTATATTGGATGAGGTTTCTCAAAAGTGCACCATACACTATTCTATATAAAACATCGATGAAGGACAAAAAAATTAAAACTATAAATTTATTACCTACACATTCTGGAAGACCGCTAAAATTTGAAAAAATTGCCCTGGTGCCTTTGTATCAAGATGTCAGGCCTATTACTTATGGAACATATAATGACATCAAGCAGTTATTACCTTATATACCTCCGGTGCATCATGCATATTACGAAACACTGCTACATACAGAGCATAAGTAAATACTATCCATATCTTGTAATTTTAACAATGTAATTAGCGTCTAAAATTAAAAATATTACTTCTATTTTATGTCGTATCATTATTTGTAAAAAAAAATTGGATTAATATAAAGTATATTTTAAGTGATATTTGATTTTTAAAAATTGAAATGAATCGATTTTTGCAATTGTCTAATTTTAAAAGTGGTTTAAGTCCATTTGCAGCCCGTAAGTAAAAAACAAAATATAACAAAATTACATATTGATAAAACACTAGAAACATTGCCAAACTTCATATAATTTGCCTAAATTTTTTAATTAACAGATATGTTAACTTTTTATTTTCTCGGAACAAGAGAAAATGGATTTACACCACTTTCAAAATAAATGGTCCATATGTTGTCTGCAATTTTATCTTCAGTATAATTTGTTCTTCTAGGGTGGCGAACATTTAAACAGAATTAAAATTAAACGAAAAATTAGCTTTTATGATTGGCTGTTAATAAACATGTTCGCCATCGAGCAAACTTCAATTGTTTTATCCTAATTTGTCTTATAGTGTCATGGAAATCTGGACCGAATCAAACCTCCGTCAAACATTATTATTATAGTAGAATCTAGGACTTCATGAGGTAAATCAAGAAAGCAATGTTTCAGCTTTGTTTGCGTTATAGTATCGTAGGAAATAATACGCGAATGAATTTAAATTCAGCGAAAATTCGTTTTCGCTGATGAAATGATACGCTTCACGAACCAAACAAAAAAGTAATTTTCTCACCTTTATTTGTTTTATATTATCACGAAACAACTAAATCGAATTATAATTAAATTAAATGGAAATTTCCATTTTGCAGCAGAATAAAGTGTTTCGCGAGACGAGCTGAAAATGTAATCTTTATATGTTTATTTATCGTATATTCTCATGGAAAACCAAATCGGTTTAAATTTAAATTAAACGGACACTTGTTTTTGTGCTGAAATTAACTGCTTCGTGCTTTAAAATTGCAATTTCGCATAATCAATTATCTTTTATTATCGAAAGGGATCAGATCAAATTAAAATTCAATTTATTTCTTATAGTTTTATTAATATTGCATGCAACAAACCAACCCTAGTAAACCTTTTGAGCGATTTATATAGAATTAAATCTAGACACTTTTCGGAGCGAATAATTTTCTGAGAATTGGACCTAATGACCCACATTTTTTTCAAAATATTAAAGGAACTAGTTTACCGAAAAGTAACTAAAAATCTGTCTGCGAAAATTGCAATTGACAAATAAATAATAAAAAATAATTCAAAAACAATACAAATGAATAATAAAAGAATAGAACAGTTTAGTATATGTTTTCGAAGTTCTTAGAATAATCTTACTGTGATACTTGGTAGACGAAAGAAAGAGGATACAATTTGCAGAGTTGAATTAACCCTTTGCAGCCGATGTCATTTTAATCCTAAATCTAAAATAGTTTCTTTCACGTATAGCATTTCCTTTCCATGCATGTGAAATTGAGTCTCGTGACACATACTACAGTTATGTTAACAGTTGTTTAAAGCTAAGTTTATGAAACGCGTCAAAATGACTTGTAAAAAATGTTTAAATTCGCGATTATTGACATCGTTAATATACATTTATGATGAATTTGTTTAGTTAGATTGAACTGTTACGTACGGAGATTTTCTCCCGACGTTTTTCTTTCCTTCTTGAGGGCATACACTAGATAACGTCGACGGTGAATACGGTCCTTTCTTCCAAAATTAGAATATTTAATTTGCCGTATAGGCGCGGGTTCAAGAAGGGTCACGCGTTCCCGTGTCTCGGTACCATCCGCGGTATGATCTGGTCACATAGGCCCAGTCCTCACTCTAATCTGCCGTATAGACGCGAGTTCAAGAAGGGTCACGCGTCCCCGATTCTCGGTACCATCCGCGGTATGATCTGATCACGTAGGCCTAGTCCCCACTACCAAATTTCCTAGTTCAGCTGCATGTAAAAGGGCTAAGATTTTTCTCCTCATCGCTAAGTTTCAAATCAAATCGCGACGCGAGACGGGCAGTTTTCAAGTCAAATCGCGACGCGAAACGTAGCAAGATCGAGCCGAGTTGTCCTTCGAGCAATAGTTAACTCCCACCGACTTGCTGCGTAAATCAGGGAGCGTGCCTTAAGACTATCGCGAATCGTACACTACACTTACACACTTGTAATAGACTAAAGTTGTTAGATTATATTAGTTTTACTTGCAATTCAGTGCACAAGTTATTTCATTCCATTTCCCAGTTCGAGTCAGTTGTTGGTAACGATCCCACAAAGATACACCTTTGCCGCTCGAGGTGTATCGATTAATATTTCTTTTGAAGTTACGAGGCAAAATTAGAATCAATACAAATTCATTTACTTCCGACCACGTGTGCAACTGGCCCTCGACTCGTAACAGCACATATGGACGGCTTTAAAGTCAATCAGTCCGCTTACCTCAAAGTTGGGATAAATAAGAGTTTCGCATAGTAGCTGTAAAAAAAAAACAATGACAATTATAATGTAAAACACAATTTTTATTACAACAGGAATATACATATGATCTGAACCAGAAAAGAAACAAGAGAAAAATGTAAATGTATTTTTAAGAGAAAACAATTACCTCTGAACAAATGCTGCTATCTACTGTTTATTTCTGTAGAAATCAACTATATTGTCTTATCGATCAAAAGATTCTATAATAAAGATGACTTACCGTAGACTTTTGAACTGTTCACATCCTACAACAAAGTACTTCACATCCCACACCTTGTCAAAGATTGTTATTTTTATGACGCAATATAAAACCACTATCTTTGGCGCCCAGTAAACGTAGCGTTAAACGTAAACAAATTTGGTAATGGGAATATTATTTTGAAACGTGATATGACAATTATTTTTAGCGGTTCCTCAAAGCTGCCAATCAAGTGCGAAGGGTTAAAATTAAAGTTGAAAAGTGGTCAGTATCACAGTAGTCGATACTTCACTATTCGGTGAAGAAATCTCGCTGATTCGGAGGTTGAAAGGCCAATTCGTGAGGTAGCATGCTGATGGATAATTCGGCCCGTTTGTTTGCGGCATCCATAATAAAAGACCAGCACGAAGTAATGGATTCTTCGGAGTTTGGTTAATACAATTAAGTGCTGTTCCAACGAACCGTCAAGTAAATTGGTCACGAAGTTCCCCGGGGAACGAGAACGGTGACATGACCGCGTGTTCGTTACTGCGGACGCTTTTCAAATTTCGCTCCTGGCCCCGTCACTAATTCGCTGTGGTCGTTAAACGACAAGAATTATAAGTCTCGCCGAGGATCGCGCTTCTCGCCGACGTTTCTATTTTTCACGCGTCGCGGCGGTCCAGAAACACGGTAAAATGGAACAGAATAAACACTGCCGTGGACAAACATATTTTCGCATTCGCCCTTGTGTTCCATTCGCGAGCTTTCGAAGTGTTGACATAAAGGATTCACTGGATCGTTTTACAACCAAATGACATGAGTCTGGTCCATGTAATTAATTTGTATAATTATATGAAACGTTTCATTGTTTATAGTAGAATCGCGACGTGAAAGAACGTACAGAAGATGCGGAACAACATGTTTTCTTACAAGGTTTTATTAAAAAAAAAAAAAAACGGGACTGGCATTATTAAAACGAATTCTAGAAAACTCCTTATATCTTTTTACAGAACTAGAATCCTTTAAATATTCACAATCTTCCATTGATAATGTTATAATTCTTTCATTTTTGCTGTTTATATGTTTCTAAAGCCAATTCTTTTCGTGCAGAACAATTTAGTGGTACTAAAAGTAGAGACATCATTTTTTCAAATCAGTTCAGGTAAATCATTTTTCATTAAGCCATAACTAGATGAATTATATTATATAATGAATTATATACAATACGCATCAAAGCGTAAACATATTAAAAGAATTGAACGATATTGCCATGTCTTTTCAACTTATTAAATCTCTTCAAAGAGAAAATACATTTTCATATAATTTACGTTTCTTAGAATTAATTTGAACAATTTTTATTTTACATGAATATTCGCAAGTTTATTTAAAACTGCTTGAACGTCCACAATCGTCTATAGATGCTAAGGATCTCTTAACTTTCATCGCATAACAAGTCGTCTATTGAAATTCGGTATCGACAGAGATTAGAGTTTCTAAAGGTAGTGACGAGGAGCTGTAAGACATCAAGGATGCCTCGTTATCAGCTGGTAGGAGTATCGCGGCGTCACCCTTCGCAAAATATGCTCATCACGATTTGAGCAGAACTTTCGAAACAATCAAACTCTGCGTGGAGCAATACTAAGCATGATGCTAACAAGTTCCCAACGAGCCCTAAGTCTTGCCATTACACCGGCAAGAGTATCCATTAATTGGAAGCGAGATGGACTCGCCGATATCCTTCGATCGTTCCTTGCAATAATACAGAGCCTTGCGTAACGATAATGAAAGTAGACCGTCGAGAAAGAATAGAATTCGTCGAACAGTTGGACAGTTTAATTGGCAAAACTAATCGAGCCAAGGGCTCATCGAAGCTTCGATATACGCGGTGTCCCATTTAAATCGTTCCACAAAACTTTTTCGTAATATTTATTCATTTCTTTACAATATTTCATTCAATTCTAAATACTTTCCTTAAGATAGCTATAAAATTTTATGAATGCAAAAATAACATTTTGAGAACATTTCTTCGTAGAATTTTAAAGCTTATACAAAAGTTACATTGTTTCAGTGTGTCGAAGTAGTTATTGTTCCGTCTCGGAACAACAATTCTGAAAAAGAAAATATTCAACACAAAGGCTCTGCGAGTGCAGGAAATGTTAAAACCATAAATCGGTCGAAGCCGCTCCTCTTCGGAAAATCCATCGGACGACCGACCGACCACCACACGGGCCTACAAGCGCC
Organism: Augochlora pura; assembly: GCF_028453695.1. Classification (NCBI taxonomy): domain Eukaryota; kingdom Metazoa; phylum Arthropoda; class Insecta; order Hymenoptera; family Halictidae; genus Augochlora; species Augochlora pura. The sequence goes on from NC_135781.1 coordinate 21,299,478, forward strand.
CTTCAAACAATTGATCGTGATTGGTTCTTTACCGGATCACCAAATTCGTATAAATATAAGGCATTTTTCAGAAATCAGGCAGTACTGTTTTAGAAGCAGTCAGACGAACAGTCAGGAGTGAGAGTAACGCAGGAAGGAAACAAGGGTGATCGGCAGTGACGCAGCGACAATCAAGCAGCAACCATGGGAAACAACCACCAAGGCAACGAAGAACAAGGCATCGCTACCACCCAACGATCCAGCATTCAAACCGTCACAACCGAAACATTTCCCATTTCGAATACCATTGAACCTTTAATAAATTGTTAATTACCAAAACCTCGTTGATTCTCTCATTCATCTCAACACACGCGCCTTCGAGTGATCTGCGACAATTGCGTACGCGGACTCGACGCAACAGTTATCGAAAAATATATCACTTTATATATACATAATTTAAATCAAATCATAATGTAAATCAAATTTAATTTATAATAAATATAAATATTAAATTGGTACATTGGTATATTAGGTAGATACTCTCTTGTACAGAGTGAGTACTTTGTACACTATTGTTAACAAGAAAAATATCCATTCGACTGACATACACATGTATAACACTCACGTGGCAAGAAGGCACCTTTATGTTCACTCTCCCTCTGTTACCTGTTGCCACACTGCCATAGCTAATAAGAAAACTAATCTCTATAGAAGGTATTGATCCCCATACTTATGAAATAAAATCGTTAAAAATATATTTTAACGATCCTTATTTGAATTGTTTTGATTAATTCTGAAAGCAATTTGGCGATGTTATTCCACTTTGGTAGCACTCGATAAAACAAGTCGAGCATGCATGTTCGTACGTTAACGGTACCAAATGGACATCGCGAAATAATAGAAACAATAACCACTTAGTCAAATAAATAAACCGAACCGCACGCTCCACGATGGAGCCGCCAATGAAATTGAAACAACAATTTAGTTTCGAAATAGCTGACAAAGTTTAAAGCGACCGAAACCTCGATTATTTTTCCACTGTCCTAGCACGTTATCATACGCCTCAAAAGATTGATTGGTCAATGTGGAACGAATGGTGCACCCTCTATATTTGCAGAAGGGGCAGCAGCGCGCTGTCAATCGGCCGCAAGGGCGGGTTTGATGGAAAAATTTCGTTGTCCGTAATAAAGATTACGCAATCCTGGTGCCCCGTGCTTTATAACGTGTCAAGGATCGACGTAGGGTCCCGAAGCGATCGAACCCGCTGTCAAGCGACACCAAACGCGACACCGATGCCGCGTTATTAGCAGTAGGATGGCACGGGCTACATCCTCAACCGAAATCCCCATGGAAGTTTCGTTATTCGAGGCTGGGAGCTCGTTAAAGCGACACGAGCTATCGAGGACGAGACTGCGGAGCGATTGCATTAGTCGGCTCCAAGCGACAGACAACGGCTGCTCGTGCCCACCCGATCGAATTATATCGTTACACCCCGATTGGCCCGATTCTCTGACGGGAATTAACGGCGCCTCTGTTATGAACGAACCGCTCTCACTCTCACTCTCTCTTCCTCCATTCCCTTTATCTTCGCCGTGTTGCCTACGTTTTCCCGCAGTAAGTTTCTTTAGGCTTATCTGGTGGACACGCGTCGCTGGAGATTTTCCCGTTAATCGACGGAACGATGGACGATTTTAGCTTATCGGTGATTGAATTACTAAGGAAAAAGTACCTATTATATTCTATTTATGTTACGTAACTCGTACTATTTTTATTTACATTGAGTAAATACTTCAGAATTTATATGCAATATACAGAGTGAGTCAGAATTATTGTAACTCCGAGAAATGAGGGTTTCCTAAGGTCATTTGAAGTAATTTTTTCCTTAGCAGAAAAGTATCTTTGTTTACGTGTTATTAACAAAAAACTATGACCAATGAAAGGCGAACGAAGGAACTTTCAATATGCTACAGAAAAGTCGAGCCAGCGAGCGGAACTCTGCTTCGCTCCGGGACGCGACGAAAGAAGGGGGCTACGTTCAGGCTTCGAGCCACGCTCGAAGGAATAAATAAGTCCTGCAGGATGAATTTTTCGAATTTTTTTTATTGCGTAACAGTCAAAATTTTAAGAAATACGCTTATTTTAGAATGTTTGTAGAATACCCAATAATTTTTTTGATACGAAATAGGAAATAGTTTAACTGTGATAACAGTTTTAATTTTCTGGTGTGTATGCTACTTCATGTGCGCCGTATGAAATTTTTATACCATGTCCACAGTGAGAATTAACAATAAGTAACCCCTTCGAAGTACGTAAATAATATAGTAATATAAATAATTCCATGTCCGAACTGAATTCAGCGAATGATTCGGAAAGTTATGTTACTGACAAATGACCCTGTTAAAGGACGTAAAGCATTGTTTGTTTGAGAAATGTCAAAAATGTTATTAATAAGAAACTCACCTATTTAGTCGGAAACCCACGCCATACTCGGAGGATAGTGCATTGACCTCGTACAATGTATACGATCTCTATACAACCCATTGGACCCTCCCCGTTTTGAGTTGCCCTTGTTGCAGTTGGCTCCTCCCCAGTTTGTATTGAACCCACCCTCTTTTGTATTAGCCCCTCCTGATTTGTGATTACCACCTCCCCCTTTGTAATTGCCCATTCTCCATCTGCTATAGCCCTCTCTTTTTGAGGTTGAACCGCCCTCTTTTGTATTGCCTCCCTTTGTATTACCGCCTCCCTGTTCTGTTTTAGCTTCTTCCACTCTCTACTTTGACCCCATTGCCTTCTTATTAACCCCCACTCCTTTCGTTAGCCCATCCCCTTGGGGGTTGATCCCTTTTCCTTTTCGGTTGGTCCCGGACTTTATGTTATAAAAACAGTCTCTCACTAGCATCCTTATTGCTACGTTATTTTGACTATCAAAAGTAATTAACTTTTTCAAAACTTTGTACGATGAAAACACGTCTGTAATGAAAAAATAATGAAAGAAATTGGTTTTGAATTTCCATAAATTGGAACAACAGTTCTGCGGACAATATTTCAACCCATGATACAAAATCTAAAATTTCAGGCGATCAACGCGATCAGTTTAATAGTCATTGAACATTTTAGATGATCTTACGTAATCGACGGCTGGGTGAATCGTAAACTATTTAAGAGCCTCTTCGCGCTACTAGAAAATATTAATCCGGTGTACCGATCCGCGCCAATTATTCTAATCGCTTAATAACCCCGGATCTCTCCCACTCTCTCTTTCTCTCTCTGTCTCTCTCTATCTCTATCTCTATCTCTCCCTTCTTTTCTGTTCCGAAATTTTTATATTGCTTTTTCGATGAAGTTATAAATTCGGTTTAACGTAAACGTGTTTAACGACTTTGCCATTTTACATGATATACAAGATCGCTGTTTAAAACACGCCGCCGCGCCGCGTCTCGCCGTAAATGAAGCCGATTCGGCATGAAACGACGCGGAAACTCTCGAGACCGCAGCAAAGAAGCTTTAAAACATCCGTTTCGGTATTTCACTGGCGCGAATAATTCCTTAGGGGATAATCTTGAGGAACGATCGCTATACCCGGGACGAAACTCGCCGATTTAAAACACTTTTATCGTTCTACTCTAGTATCCATAGTGAAATTATCTTTCGTCGGTAAAAGGTCATCAAGCAAATTAAAGCGTCCTTTAAAATATCATCACCCTCCTATTCTTCGATATACGTAACATTGTAGCGGTCGTCCCAAATAAAAATATCAATAATTAAAATATTATTTATTATTTTCAAAATATAATAGAGCATACATATTATTATTATTATTATTATTATTATTATTATATGTTACATATATTATTATACATATATATTATTGGTTATATAGTATGTAATCCCAATGTTTAAGTATTTATTTATATGTTTATACACAAATTAAAAATTTTTTGGAGTTGCCAAGAACCCCACGGAGTTATTCTAGGGTTGAGAATACATTTTATGAACAATTTATCATCAAGTGCAACAACTCCTAGTCGTGAGACTGAATAAAAATAAATAAAAAAAATGTATGGTTTATCGTCAAACTGAAGTAACAATTGTCAATATCTCAGTTATATTCGGAAATTACTTAAAAGTCTTGTTTTAAATAATACCAAAGAAACTAATTGGATAACAAAATAGATTAAATCTCTTAAAAATAGATTGAAAAATGCATTAAGAAATCCTTAGCTATTAGTTGTAAGTTTGTAAATGCTATTAAGTTATCATTGTTAATATATTTACTCAATTATCCTGTTATATTAAAACGTATCTAAAAAATATTTTCTAAAACAATTATGACAAGTATAATTAGATGGCAATACATACCCATCAATAATAAGATGGTTAACATAATTGTCGGAAATATGGTTATTCCTAGGGAATCAGCTAGATCTAGTGATCTTGGGCAGCACTGGCCCTTGCAACCGAGTAATCGATATGCGCGTTTGTTAATAAAGTCCCGCTAGCTTTTGTTCTTCCGCTCCCTGGTTTCCTTCATCTCGATCCAGCAGTCGTACGCGCAACACGTGCTTTTTGATCTCGCAGTAACATTAATCTTTCTTTTGTCTAAATGTATATATGAATAAGTAAACGTGTCGATTTGTGCGCTTATTCCTTTTATGCTCTTATTAAATTCGCGTATTCCACTTCAATTCAATTCACTTGGTGGAATATTAGGAAATGGAAGTGTGAATGAAATGCTTACAATTTTCATTTTATCGCGACAAATCTTCCGGTCAACGAAATAAATTTCTCTCGCACTCGGAGTTTCATATAAAACGACGAGCAAAAACAGGAATTTGATAAAAATCTATTTATAACGACCGTTTATAAATTTGTCTCGCTCAAGTGGAATAAATCCGGCAAGTGGAAGGAAATTGGAAGTTTTTCGGGATTTCCCGGTGTGCCGGTCGTGTTTCGTTTCCTAGCGGACTGTCCGGGATTAGACCGGAGTTTCTAATTACTTCATCCACGAAATTGTTCGCGACATCAACTGCGAACGCATCGGGATTAAAACCGATATCGTCGCAACTTCGGATTACCGTGTGCAGATGCGGCCGTTCCTCGGCCAGAGTTCTCGATTTTCAGCGTCGTGACGCCGAACGATGCTGCGCCGCTACGATTACGTCGACCGTAATTAATTGCCGTGCAATAATTAACGTGTTGTGCGGTTGCCTGATTCAGGCTTATCAATACCTGTCCCGCAATAAAGATATCCACCGTCGTTTCATCGTCGTCCATACGGATAATGAACCCGTCCCGAACTTTTCCCCAAGTTTGATGGGATTTATGGTAAGCATTTATCACGACACCCGTTATATCCAGTGCCTTTATTAACGCTTAAACCAGCAGAGGGGTTAAATTTAGTCGATACAGATTTCTGGTTCCACTATCAACGCTCGGTCTTCTTTAAGTGTAACAATTTTTCCATTCTTCGACAATGAAACTCGATTTGTTCATTTAAAGAACAGACCATTATATCGAGTTATTTTTTGTAATTTTATAATTTTCTATACGTATGACTTGGAAAGTCAATTGAGGTTTCAATTAATGCATTTTCACAATTTATGTAACTCATAGTTGCTAAAATTATGAAGACATTTTCAGAGAAAATTATTAAATATATTTCTTAATTTAAAAACATATTTTTTAAAAAATAGTACATGATTTCAATAAATATAATCTTCCCGGCGGAAGTGAAAATTCGTAACCATAGTTTGAATTTAATTGTAATTTAACTGTAAACTCATAAATGTAAGTTGTTTAGCGTATTTTTAATTGTTGAATTATTTTTATTCTGTTCTGAGTCAATTTTTACATCGATTCTTTCATACTGTTACAAAAAATCTCAATTTTAACAGTAATTTCGTATTTGATTTATAATAATTCTGATGTAACATTTATTTCGTAAGAGATATATTAGAGTAAAATATAAAAGATTATGCTATTTTTAAATGTACATAGAATTATTTAAAGAACTGAAAACGGAATAAATATGGATGGCTAAGAAAGTCGTGATATCGATGCCCTTTCTTATGGCACGGTTACAATGAAAGATTAATTGGACGAAACAATAAACTATTGTCTACACATACGTTCAGAGCTCAACATTTATTTTTAGTACAGTTTAGTTTAGTACTTTCATTAATACTAATCCTAAAATCATTGAGAGCAAGTTTCCGACCATATTCTTTTCATATTGACTAACGTAGTTAGAAACGATTTTTTTAATTTCCGATCAATCCACTCTTCTAGCATGTTTACATATAAATCGACTCTTTCTAAGACCCGTCTACTTTAGTAACTAAATGGTGAATTTGTTTGAAAGTACTTTAACTTTTTCAAAGCGAAATAACTGTTAGTGTCCAACCAGAATTTTCTCTCATTTCCGACGCAGTAAACATGTTCTGTTTATGCTTAAATAGGCGGAATAAAAGTTTCAGTAAATATATAACTATTTTGTAAGAACGGAATAGTTAAAAAAACAACTTGCATCAGAATTATTGAAAACTTTAACAATTTCGTTCAAGCCCTACTTGTAACGTACGACGTTATTACTTGCAATCATTGGTGTAATTCTGCCATATTTATGGCAGACAATGAGCAAAGAAAGCCACAATTTTCGATTTTCGTGGCCCAGTCGAGGATCTTTGGGTCTGATAACCTTTGCTCGCTTATGGCCGCGACCTGGGAACGCTAAATTTGCTTAACTATCTCCAGTTGGCGGTTTTATTCACGATTTTGCAGCCCGGGACGGAACTTATCGCCGTGCAAGAGCTCGTTCGAGACCCTTTCGGCGTGAATTAAAGGTTGCGACGTGTGCCCTCTAGCGAAAACACTACGAAGTTCCGGTGATATACTATCTAATTCATGAGAATTCTACTGTGGTTGCAATCTTTGCGGTCTCCTGTTCATTGTTGCGGTTCTACGATGTTCTTCCGTTTGAAACTGATATTTTTCTATCGTAATTTATGTTCATATTGCGGATGATTTTACTGTTTCCCATACGATCTACTCATTACTATCATTAATTTATTAACACGTTGAATGCCACGAGGGTCACCGGTGACCGGCACTCAACTTGTTATTGATGCCATAGAATATTCATCATGACGCCACGGACAATCTCTGTAAAATTGGCGTGGTATTCAACGTGTTAAAGAAACGTAGTTCATGTATATTATATTAATAGAAATCAAAGATTTATGAGTTTTGTGAAATCACGCAAAGATAAGCCGATGTCCTAGCTGGTACAACAATCATGAAACCATGGCTTTGCTGTGTAGAATACTTAAAGATTATTAATAGTGCTGAATAGTCTTATATTTTTCACTTCTAAATTGTTGAAACTATCAAGATTCTTTCTTAAGGAACAATTGAATAAAGTCCTCTAACACTTTTATTGCCACGGCAGAATCTAACAAAACTACATGACATTAAAGAATTTTTTCAGTCAAATTAAAATTAGAAAGTCAAGTCGTATGACATCAACCACAAATCAAGCAATGCAGCTCTTGCTCGTTATTTTTAGAAAACATTATTGAACTTCTTTGAACAGCCCAACAGCATTCATTTCCAGTGACTGAAATGTTAATTTGCCGGACAAAATACACAATGAATTACACACTCGTTCACGTATTTTCGTTTACAATAGTCGAGCGGATTATTGTGCGACTCTGTTACAAAGCGGAGGTGAAATTGTAACGAGTTAACGAGTGTCTGCCTAATTAATGAAATTGACTCAGCGGAAAGTCAACTTTTGACTACGGCGTCGGTCGCGTGGCATTACGGAGAGTTATTAAGTTAATGCATCGACACATATATGGCCACAACCGTAGTCCAAAATATTAAATTGCGAACTATAGCTCGACGGTGGGGTTTCGAACGACGTGTTCAGCAAATTCGTAAACTCCGCGGCGTTGTTGCCGATAGATCGAAACCTCACGCGGGTATTCCATTTCCAGCGGCTGGTTACGTAATATCCAGTAAATTGTCATCGGATAGAGCGGTTCTCTATCGTGAGATCACGTATGATCGTTCATTAGAATTAAAACGACCGCGTGCCGCCGCCGCCGCGTGCCGCCACCGCGTTCCTCGATTAAAGCTTATTATCGGCGTCGCTTTGTGTACAGATTAGGTGGCACGGTACGGAATCGAACCCCGTAACAGCCGAATCGTGAATTCGAATGCAACAAAAGAGAGAGAGGGAGAGACAGTTCGATAGAGAGGAATATCCTTTCATATTATGTTTTCAAACTCGCCAGTGAATTTGAGGAAATTCAGAAATTTGTGAAACTTTATGCGCGTGTACTTGACTTTTAATGTCAGTCCATCATACAATATAATATAACATTATAAAGTTAAAACTTTAATACATTCGATGTTATTATACATATGTTTCGCCATTTCAAATAAGAACAAAATTAAAAGAGAGCATTTCAGCTTAGTCTACTTTGAAAAACGTTACTGTGTTTTAAAAGGTGTTCGAAGACTATTGTTAGCCACTGTAAATAACTTCCTGGAGAAATGATTGAATTTTACGTTATTAGAACAATTTATGTTTATAATAATTTATTGTTTGCAATTACCGTCGCTTCCCTTATCGCGGCTGCTCGTACATCTTCTCTTACTGAACTTCGAAACTCGTGATGAAAGTTCAGTGTAGCCAGAAAATTATGATACTTTATGCGCATGTAGAGTACTTCGTGTCGGACACAAAAACTATTTTTTTCTTTCGCTATAGAACAGTTTTAGGGGGAAACTTTCACCTCGAAAAGAGCGCAAGAGGATTTCCCTGCACTGTGAACGGAAAAAACAGAAGTTGCAGCCTTTCTTCATATTTGTAAAATTACGTGAAAATCTAGATACTGCAAGTTTTCAGGAATGTAAAAAACATCTTATGCAACTATTTACATCGACGGCGTTCCCTCTGGCGAAATTGTTCCTTTAGCTTCGTCTTCAGAAATTACATTTACCCGTAAACTTTATGGGAACCGGGACTCGATGGAGCCGCGAACTTTCATTTGAAAACTCGCTACCCTTTCTCAGGCTCCACAACTGCACTTTTTTTTTCTCGCGAGATTTCCTCAGACGGAAAAATTTTCGAACGCTTCTTCAATGAATCATTGTCTCAGAAGTTTTCCGTATTTTAAATTGATGGCTGTTTACTAGCAATTAACACTGATTGATACTCCTAATATTATAGATTTTAGAAGAAACTGTATTCTTCGGTTTTTTTAATATTTTCATATGAATTATATACTTTTAGTTTGAATTGTATCATTGTTATCAGGGTTCGAGGTAATTAAATAAAGATTCCTTGCATGGACTAAAAAATTCTCTGCGGAAAATGCGAAACAATGACGCAATTAATTAAAGTTAATGTTCGTTCTTTTACATGCAGTGGCACACGAAAGTCATCGTATACTATTGAAAACGCAATAACATTTTTAAACCTGGACTTCTGTTTATTAACTTTTTTATCTGTGCTTATTACGAATATTTAAAAAATTCCTTTCGTAGAATTCGGTAATTTATATGCGTGCGATTCGAAGGTCGGCATAAACGCGGCTCGAACAATGCTTCGATTACAGGTCAAATAACAACAAAATTAAATCGTCATTAATATCTGCCTTAATTGCGTTCCGCATATGAAACGTCTGTTGGGTGTGAAATTGACGGAAGGAAAACATGTTTTTCGTATTTCGGTGTATTTTCCGCAAACGACATCGCTGGCTTCCGAAAATTCATTGCACGAGATGCACGCCGTGCACATTATCGAGATCATAATTTCACTTGTATCGCACAAATAACAAATAGTTACTTACCAAACAGGCAGAACCGTTCCCATATCCGTCGCAATTTCCGCCGATGAATGATTTCGCGAAACGCGAGTCCCCGGGGCCAATTGTTTCTCTTTCTCCCCGACGAGGCCGCCGATCTGCAGAGATCAGTTTAAAATAAAGAATTTAGAATTTCATTGCATACAGAGATTCTGGACTCTTTAGTGTAACAAAAATATTATAGATTATAGAACAATTGCATGAAAATTATACAAAACTTATTTAGAACCATCATAGGATCTTAATAGTGGCAAAGCCTTACATTTTCTTTGTGGAAGAGTACAAATTCGCATAATTTATTTACAGTAATGAAAATTCTTTTCAAACAAGTTAATTGGCCATAATGGGTGTTGTGCATAATTATAAACTCAAAGTAATTTTTACACTCTTAGAGATATCTAAACGAAAACTTAACATATACCATACGTATTTTTAAATATTACTAAAAAATTGTTATTCTTTTTAATATAGAAGTATATAAAAAAGATATTTTTTTAAATATACAAATTGTTTCTGCTAAATGAAGCCACCTACAGTGTTATGAAAAATTATAAACTCAAAATAACGTTTACATTTTTACTGGCGTTTAAACAAAAATTCAAAGAAAACCTGTATTGGCATATTTCTATTTTCTACTATTTCAAAAATAGAAATTTACAAATACAATGCAGTCAAAACGGTTTTTGTGCGATCATTTTTTATGTGATTCTTTTGTGCGATTTGTTCTGTGCGTTGTTTTGTGCAATTTTTTATTCGATTTATTTTGTGCGTTTTCACGGGGTTTGTTTTGTGCGATCTTTTTTTCTGCAGTTTTTTTCCTACGGCCCCTATCTACCGCACACAAGCGGGCTTGACTGTGTCTTGTTAAGTTTTGTTTAAATATGACTAAAGCCGTAAATGTTGCTTTGAGTTTATAATTATTCAGACCACACTGCGGTTCCATGAAACTCTTGTGTTAACAAAGAATGATCAGTTAACAATATCCAGCCAGTATGTCGCACCGACGGAGTTTCACCGCAACAGACTTGCTTCCTTTTCATTTACGCGGATCGAAGAAGCCTTTGTTTCTGGAATGGCTGCGCAGCGTGCGATGTAAAGCTTTGTCCCCCCGAATTCACGTACAAACCACCAGGTTACTACGCTCCTGCGCGCATGTCGTCCCCAGGCACTATTTGTACTCTTTGTTTCCAAATTTCTAGCTGACCACAATCTGCAACATTTTTTTTGTCAAAGTTTGCAAAGTAACATATTCCATTTTACAATCTAAGCGCTCATAGTTGTGCACACGTGTCGACTGTACATTGAGAATTATACGTTGGTAACCTTTACGGCGATTTCACCATTAGTAAGTGTAACTTTGAATGTAATTATAGCTGCAATACCATTTCTACAAGGATTCAGCAGAAATTTAATTTCACATCAGATTTACTTGACCAATTTATTTTACCTTTAATGAATCAGATTTTATGTCGTGGTTTACTTTATAAAACCGATTTCAAAGCAAATTCATCGACTGATTTTACTCTCAATAAAGATTTGAAATGAAAATTTTATACGATCAATTCGCTTTCACTGTAATTTTTGTTATAAATTAGATTGCAAGACGGTCTTCGTAATAATTTCTTGACTTCTAATGAATTTTATTTTTAACGAAATTTTTACTTAAGCATTTTACTTTAGTTCTAATAAATTAGATTTGAAATTAAATTCCCATTACGGATCCTATACGAGCCTCGGAAGCAGCTTCATTGTAAATACGAAACTAAATGTTGTAGGAATATATTTAATAATAAGTTGTTCAAAATTAGAAAACTATAGACTAGAATAATTAACTAGAATAAAAATATCGAAACTTAGAACACGACTACTAGACAACTCTTAGGCTTCTTTACCCTTTAACATTTAGAACAACTCTGTCGTCTCTTTCAATAGACGAAAACCCTTAGCGGATCTTCGTTGTTTAAACCGTTGCTTAAAAGCTACATTTTCCTTACATTATACCAATCGCCTTATATTATATTACGACAATACAATGTTCACGTCATTAATATATTTAAGCCCATATTAATTTCATTTTTTTTACAATGTTTACTTCGCAATTTCATTTGAAGTCATATTCTTATTTACAATTATTTTTATAAGGATTTCAAATGTTTCATTTCTAACTTAACTTAAAATTTTTGTTTTGTTTATATCACAACTATAGACTTAGTACAATCTAACCATAAAAGATAGTTCATAAGAATTATATAAAGCAATATAAGATGATATGGAATTCAAATTAAACAAATCGTGTTAAAGGTATACAACAGTGTTATTATAAAAATATTCTAAGACAATTTCTATGTACTGAGCAACCTTTTGATACGTCTATTCTATTATCCGTATATAAGTGAAATATTTTCAATACAGTGACTGTCGTGTCACCCACACATATACTGGCTATTTAATAAAAGTAACATGTACTTTGAGAAGTACAGAGAACAATAATAAAAATTTCGAAAGGTTTGTTATTCGACCAAAAAGTCAGTTCATAGCCAAAACTTATTGTGCTGCTCAAAATAATCGTTCCCGCATTTTTGCTTTTAAAATTGTTCAAACCACAAAGAGTATTTTGTAGAAAATAATTCAATCAATTTGTTAATCCAACCACGGAATCTAATAAAAATAGCAAGATGACTAAATGAATTCAGTCTTAAAATTTTTATAAAAGAACACGTGCGAGACATTTTGAGTGTTCGGTAGGTTTACTGTTAATAAATAATTGAATGAAACAAAAATTATTGTTACCTTGTTGAATGCTAATTCAAATTCAAATTATTGCTTTAATCCTTGGCCCGCTTTACAAAAAAAAAGATTGCTGTAGGTGGTTGTAGCCAAAATTTCTGTTAGAAAGTAAATGCGATAAATTAGAACGGTTCGTGCTTGGATCCCTGGACAACAAGATCAGAAAAGCATGACCTAATCCTGCAACGTTCTCCTGTCCACAGGTGACGATCTTGAGCATTCAACGAGCGGGCGTCCGTCCTGTGGGAGATCGAGAACAGAAATAAGCGATGGCCTTTCATTGGGACAAGCTCTCGCCAGCGGAATTTCAACAGCTCCAGGACTTGGCAGCTTGTAAGTAAAAACTGTAATAACGAACACAATTTCTTGCAACGGTGAAATCTTTCCATTCATAAATAAACAAAATAAAATAATGCAAACATTTAATATGGCTTTTTCGATACACATCAAGTCAATTACACCTGAAAACAAATTAAAGGCATAGCAATTGATCGTCCCACAGTAATCGGTTCCACTATCGTAGGTAAAAATTGTCAGATTCATAGGCCTGTATTTTAAAAATAAATTCGAAACCAATGAAACGATGACTTAAACTTCATCTAATTTTACATGAACTACATCATATATAATTATTAATAAATTTTTGCATCTATCCTTGTATGAAACGATTTATTCATTCGCTGCAATAAAATTTTACCTTACATAAGGGAGAGAAGAATTGTAAGAATTGTAAATGACAAAACAAGATCTGTATTTTCCAACAAAATCTTGATGTCAAATAAATAATTTAAAAATCTTTTAACTTCGCATGGACTTGTCTCATGAAACAATCACAAATCGTGGGATTCAAAGTCTGTATTTTCTAAGCAAATTGACACCCATGAAAAGGATAACTTGAATTTATATTGACTATATCATATTTAATTTTGAACACAATCCCTTAATTTAAATTAAGATAAAATGTATTCATGAATGAATCTTTATTACAAATTCTTCTTTTACAAACAATTACAAATTATCGAATTAAGAGATCTTTATTTTCTAAACAAATGGAAGCCCACGAAGACGATTAGCCAAACCTCCCCTAATTTCGCACGAATTACGTCACGCTGTAATATGAACCAAATAAGTCGATCAACGATTCAGTAATTAGGCAGTTTCCAAACGAAATCCAACGTATCCCCGAAAGGCGAGAACAAAGCTCGATATTACTTAGAACAATACTCGACAGGTCGGGCGGACCTCGAGAAACGGGAGTCGACAGCTCGTGATGCCGTCGAGGCGATAATTAGAGCGATATCGGGGGCGATATTGGCTCGTTCGTCGCGGCGCGACGCTGTTCTCAAACGGATCCGGGACAAGAAATGATAGATAAAAAAAAAGTTAATGGCTCGGTCGGTTTATTGCCGGAGCTGGTTGTAAGGAGGAAAACGTGGGGAGTAGACGCCCGATCGATCGCGCATCTGGGATTCAGTTGTTTCCAGAGAAAACAACGCCGCGGAATTGACTAATAATAGGAGACCATCGGCCTAATCAACCGGCGCCGACGTCATAATGCATTTAACGGCCAGGATATTTTCGGACAAAGACTATTTTCGGGACGATTGACGAAGGACGATGATGGATCGTACTCTGACGGGCCGCGTGATTAGCGTTCACGTGCGGAAATTCACGCTTCCGCCCGAAAATCGGTCCCCGAAATGAGAAATTGCCGGCGGCACCAACAACAATGAAAAATTAACCGAATACCCCGGTCGAATTTGTCCCAGAACAATTTCCATGATTTTTTCCAACGTAAATTTCACGCTACGC
>NC_135781.1:21314033-21352442 GCF_028453695.1 Augochlora pura
ACATGCAACACTCCTCTGACAGTTGAGCACATCATCCTACACTGCAAAATTTACCGATGGGAAAGACAACACTACAATATTAGACCTCCTTTAGAAAACACACTGAAGAACAAAGAAGCAATCGAGAAGTTACTGCATTTCCTGAAGCAGTCCCAACTGTATCACAAACTTTAACTCTATCTTGAGTCGCTAATAACCCATCTGGTGGTTGATGCGACTGTAAACGCAGAGAAAAAGAAAGAACTATGAATACATGTAGTTCTGTCTTACATTTTTTCAATGAGTTATGAGTGATATAATCGAATTCTTTCTGTAATGACACTGTTTTCTCTTTCAACTACTCATTTTTGTCGTAAATGCATAAAGCCAACAGTCTACCGATAACTTGTAGCTCAAGATTAAATTGAACAGCACCTCTGAATTGAAAAATGATACAGTATGTTTCCTGCATTTATCAAGGAATTTCAAACCTGCTTGCAAAGTTGGATAGCGCTAACAATTGCGAATTTCACTGACGCAAATATAATTCCTATTAGTATAATATAAAATAACTCAAGCGTTCGTATATAAGCGTCTGCATTCGTTTCAAAATTTCGTTTTCTCCACGAAGAAGATGTTAGTTCCATGGTTAAACTGGTGTCCGCGTACGACCGACATAAGAGATCCTCCATTCTCGAAATTTAGAATTTATCCCGAGGCCAGACACGTACCGACACGAACAGAATAAATTTCACTCGCTGTCGGACGATGCCTTTCGAATTTCCATAATTCCATAAACAATGAGGCCTACGTTTCACGACTTTCCCTTGATATTCTCAGGAACCACTCTACTTGCCATGGTATTCATTGAAATCGTTAAAACGACAGACTGCGGGAAATTCGAGGTGAACGCCGGCGAACAATGTGTCAATTTCTGCAACCACCAGTATTAAACATTAGTTCTTTTTACATCGACAAAAAAAATGTTGTACCTGCAAGTAGAAAATTCATTTTCCGGGATCTTCTTCACTTGCAGCCTTTGTCCTCTTAGAGAAAACTAGCGGAAGAAAATCATTAAACGATGCCTTAGCGTCTGCACGTTTAATTGTGCAACAAAGTGTCAGCTTCTTCAACTTGAGAAAAGTAATATCATACGGTTAAGCAATTATTTTTCTTGTAAATTCTTTTCGTTTTGATCCTATCATTTTCCTCAGATTTATGTAACTCCAAATATTGTCTTAGAGAGGGTAAATGTTCTATTTAATAAACAGATGCCATTTCTTTTATTTTACCTCAATCTTATTATTAGTAATATCTTTCTTCAGTATTTAAATTGCACATATTATTTATATTATAATTTAATTTTAATAGTTCTGTTAATATCGAAGGCCAGCTGTTAATTTCGTGAAAGATTGTTCAAAAAGTACAATAATCTTATCTATAATTCATCAACGTTATTTAACGTTAATTGTTACTGGCGTTCGTATCATACTATTGTTTCTGTAATCGTTGCGTTAAGAAGTTAAATTCATTTAGCCAGATATAATAGCATCCAATGAATGGAATTAAGGAAAGTTAGGGATGAATTTTATTTAATGCTTGAATTGATGGTCCATCGTAGTTCATAAAAATGGGAACGGAACAATGGAATGAAACAGAAGAGAGAAAGAGCTTTCCACTTCCATTTCCCTGGTTTTAATTAATAAATGAGATTAACTGAATCTTACGGACTTCCTTAAACTTCATATTATCGTATGTCGACTCGCAAAGAAATGTCAGAGATAAAATTGCGGGGACAGCAGAATTCATCTTGCAGAAAGTGCTGTTCTTTTGCAGCGAATGCTCTGCGAATGCAGTCGCATCGGATACAGAGGCTTCCTAGGATCATTTCCCACGGACGCAAATCTTATTTTCCGACGGGGATGATAAATGGAGGCTCGCGGGGCTTGCTGGACGCGAAACTTCGTCGGCGTTATTAATTTTCCCCAGATACAGAGATACATGCTTGCATAAATTTCGCGGGGACGCGTTAATTAGACATGCGGACGAAAAAAGATGAAGCGTGAGATAGGAAATCCGAAACGAAATGCTGTTCGACCCTCCTCTATTATCGCTCCAATACCTCATGCTTGATAATCAGATGCCGTGTCACTTTGTTGTACAAACACTACATTTCATTACAAATGTGACGGAATTTAATTATTCCTGCTAGCCGGAAATTTGCGACGATTTGTAATAAACAATTATGGCAACAAGCATGGACAAATTTTGTGTCTGATGAAACAGTAATAAGTGGAAATTATGAATAATCTTGATTGTTATCAAATCTCACATGAATTGCTTTTCTATAAATTAATTAATTTGTATATAACATGTAATGTCTTTATTCAAATGTATGTTGTACTTTATATAGAAACTAATTTTGCAAGTCGGCTAATTCGTATGAATTATTAGAAAGAACGTATAAAATGCATATTTTATAGCTTTATTATATAAAAACGCGGAATTCCATACTTAAGGACTTAATAATTAAGAAATCATTTTATTTGAAATAATATAATATAATAAATATATATCTAAATATGTAATGAATGATAATATAATAATGTAACGAATTAATTTGCAAAAGGATTATCTGCTTCTTCAAACAAACTAAATAAAGCCATTTTAAGAGTAACGTTGAGAAAAATACAATGATATACTATTTAAATAATCATATTTTGCACATACCATCGCACATAATCGTTTCAGTAAATCATATTTTGAGACTGTATTCGAAAATTGGAAAACAAGATTTTCACAAACATATTTCTAGTCTCTGAAGGGAAAATTTGCTTAAGATGAAATATGTTTTAAAAACGGGAGATTAAAGTATTAAAACTTCAAAAAAGTGAGTATTCAAAAATAAAAGACCGTAGGGATATGTATACCTATTTATCTTATGAAATGCAGAGACTCGCAAGAGCTTCTCAAACGTCGAATAAATAATTATTGCACGAGGAAATCTTGATATCCGTAGTCGCGGAGGTAGCTAGACGTGTTTGAAACATTCGAATGAAGAAACTTTACACGAGACCGTGTTCAGTCGACCGAATGAGACGCCAGAGACGTCGAAGTTCACTTCCGACTGCATTGTTTCAGATTCCACTCGCAAGTTACAGGATGTCCTCACCGATTTTTGCGGGTCGACGACGACGCCGAGCGGCGTGCCGAAATATCATCCGGACGGGGTAAGTTCCTCCCAAAACAGCATAATAGCGAGAGCCAATGATCGTATCTCGACCCACCAACCGTACGAGATCGTTCGTGGTTCTTGCTTTCCATTTTCATTTTATTTCAACATATCCATGCCTGTTTGATAACTTTTACAATGATTTAATGTTGATTCTTCCATCCATTAAGTTACGAATAATAACTTCGAAAGTACCCTTAACATTAAAATGATCTATTGTAATTAGCGACATCGAAACTAGGCAGTTAAAATTTACCATGATAAAAGAACTATTAAAATTTCATTAGCTCAAATATGTTTCAATAAAAAAAGGCATTTTTAAGCTTTGGCAAAGATTAGTGTCGTCCATATGTAACAGGTAAGAATAATATTGTCGCCAACGGTAATTAAATTCTGTGCAATAGATTGAGTGCAATAACTGTGTACCAAATAGAAATTTCTTTCTATTTTATATAATTTGATGCATATATAACAAAAATGAATAGTGCAAGCATTAATAGAATTAAGAAATCCTTTTTTATTTTATTTTGATTTAATTCAGTTAGAAAATTTTTATTTTGTATATAATATTGTTACGAACACCGGATGGATGACCAGTGCCGCCTCGGAATTCCCTTGCCAGAATAAAAGACAACAACACCGTTCAGGGTCTTCCGATCGATTTGAAGATAGTCAATTGGCGATGGACAGCGAATCTGATAGATTGTATTAGCATGATCTTCTAGATATTGTATAAAACGTGTATAGACGGAAAGAAAGTGTAAATTATAAATAGAATAAAAATAAATATGCCGAGGACACGCGGGACGGAGCGACGGGAACCGGACCAGGTTCCAGAAGGTCGCAACAATATTATTATTATATAACATAAAAATTATATAATAATAGCTACTTCACCCAATATAAAATCTTATTCGTATAAATTCTTATTCTTATATCAAATGAAATTCGACACAGAACAATGTTGTCCAAATGATTCATTTATAACTACAAAAAAATTCCCACCAATAGATTTTTCGAGCAACTAGGTTCAAATTCCGGACGTTGTTGGGACTATCGCTGTAAAATTATGATCTAAACTTTGGCGGGTTTTCGAGTTTACAAAATTCTTCCGATAATCCCGAGCTGTCGCGACAGTGGCGGAATATTTGAGATTCTTCGCTAGGAGCATTCGTGAAATTAGTGAACGCGCGGGCGATACACGGCGCTGGAAATGTCACACGGCAAACGGAAGTAATTAGCCGAGTGCAGGAGAAGAAATGGGATCTGCGGGTCCGATTTTAATTTCATCGTCATTTTTCGCGTAATTCGCGAAAGTACTCATCGGCGAAATTTCCGGCGATCCGCGAAATAATGACTCCCCGAGGTGCATTCTCGCGCGTCCCGCTGCGCTTCGAACGCTGGCGAATGCAGCTGCCGGGACAATGGCAGCAGATAATGAACCGTGGCCGAAGAAATTATCTCAGTAATTTCGTATAAACATTTTCGGTGCTAGTCGCTCCTGTTCATCGATCATTTTCGTAATTTCTATAGCGTGGCTCGGGCAACTCGATCTGCAATACTCCGGCAATTGAAATGTTTCTTGAATTATGGCATGAACAACGCATTCGATAAATAGACTGCGGATTACGAGTGTTTATTATGGGAATGCCAACACGAATCAGGTCGAGATTTAAAACGATTTATATAGATTACTGTTGATCTAGTACGTTGTCTATTAGAATTATAAATTGATTATGGGAATAATTAATTATTACACACTATTAGAACTTTAATTAGAACTTTACTTAGAACTTTTAATATTTAAAGAAAGGTATAAATTACGTCCTTTCTATTTGAGATATTTCAGATAACTAACACGAATCAATTCAATAAAAACAATAAGGATCAAAAGAGATTCAATAAACCATCAAATGCCTTCACATCTTAAACGTATTCGGTGGTAAATAAATAAACCATCCATTTGATTGATTTTTGCATTCAACTTATTTGTTGAAATTCAACATTGTCAATAAAAAGACAAAACTCTTACGAGAATAAGATTTCAAAGATACTTTAACGTGGTTAAATAGTATTAAATATTTAATAAGTCACTTTCTCGTGAAAAAAACGATAATGCTTTTCGAACTAACCAATATTTTTAGTAAGTTAAAGTATTTAAAAAAGATATTTTTATGTAGCTGCAGTTTCTTCCATTTGATATAAACAATGTGTATTTTGTATAAAAGTGCGCAGATGAATCATTATTTCAATAGACTATTGAGATTAAACCGAAAATTATGAAGGTTGTATGAGAATAACCCGTTAAAAGCTGTTGTTCTTACCTTATTAAAATTTAGATTCATAATTACTAGACTGTGAATTTTCGTGCAAAATAAAACTTGTTGCACTAATTGCATGATACAGGGGAGCCAGATAGATATTTATTTTGTTCCTTAATCATTTTAATAAGATGAATATCGAATAATGACAGCGATTACTTAATACTTTATTAGAACTAAAAAGTTAACCATTCAGAGCTTTTTAACGTTTAATTCGTTTCTTTTGTTAGTTTCGACATGTTTCGAGCTAAAAATCTTGGTGAATTTTACGTATTTTTTAACACTAGCTACCAAAACATAAAACTGCTACACATAAAACTTTTACTATATAAAATTCGCGGTTATTAATCACGCTGTCGAATGCACAGTTGGATTCAATAACATTGCACTGAAATCACAAATTTTTAGCTTCAAAAATTCAACCCAACAACTACAGATGCATAGCCTACTAAAATTGTATAATTATAACAATTTATTGCAATATAACTCATATCAGCGTAGCGGTTTGGTTTTATATAAATGACATGCTCCAACGATACGATTGTGTAAATTTCTCTTTGTTTGCATTGTATCGCAATAAATCGCTTCTTTTACAGTTTCCCCATTTCACCGTAACATTTTTATTTGTTTCACGCTACAATTTCAAATTGTCAACACTGTAAAATTCAAACTTGTTCGATCGAACGTAGGTATTTAAGTGAAATAAAAAATAACTATATAAAATACATTACGTCGAGGAGAAAGAACAAAACAACCGTTTTGTGAATTTGGTCGTCTAACTAATATTTATTATTATTATTACTATTATTATTATTTATCGTATATAGGTGATGAGACCTATATAGTCTTAGCATAAGTACAAATAAATTAGAGTAAAGATGGCTGAAGAAAAAACACAGAAAATGCAATAAAAAAATACACAAAGAAGAAGAAGAATACATAAAATATTGATTACGTTGTTCTACATATAATACAGATTTTACAAATGTTTTAACATATTTCATTATATATGCGATAATGACGTGAGAAACGTTTTCATGTATATAATATTTAATTAACGTAGTAACATTGACAATTTCCTTTATTTCTAATTTTTCTAAAATGATACATGAAGCTAAAAATATGCGCGAGGAACGACAAGCACTATGCAAAATCGAAGAAACAATGCGATAGACAACTAAAAATAATAGTCTCTAAAGCGTTTTCGTAATATTTGTAAAAAGTTACACATCCGAAAAGAACGATGTTCCATTAGATACCTTTGCCTAAAGTTGCAAAACCGGGAAAAAGCGAAAATCTATTAAAGTATATTACCGTTCTAATAGAAATAGTATTGTGATCCCCATTAATCCTTGGAGAGACGAGTTTGGGACAGTCCGCAAATGAGTTCTCGAACGGGGAAAGAAAAATTGATGGCGGAGCAGAATCGAGGGTGACGTTGAACAGGTCCGGCGTCGAATCCGTGTTGCGTCAGCGGAAGCCGGCGGCGGCTCTGAAAACGCGAGTACGTTTCGAAGCCAGACGCGAGAACGATATAAATGAACGTCGACATATCGTAACGCGACTGGCCGAGTTTCGTTTTAACGAGTTCACTTCGATGCTCGAAGACAGTGTGAGTCGATGCTTACTCGCGACAGGGTTTATGATAGACAGAGTATCTGGCCCGACTGAGTGTATAGTGTATACACGGTCGATCGCGCGGGCTGACACCTATTTTCCGATCCCTATACAATAACACCTTCGCGATAAACACGATCTCTGAAAACTGTTCTTCTGCATCATCGCTCGATTCTTGAGAAACTGAATTTTAAAGAGAAAGAGCCAGATTTTAACATTCGAACGAACCAATGTCGACAACGACAAAATACAAGACCTGCATTTATCAATGAAAAGAAGATTATAGAACAAATACTATAAAGATACCTTAATGTCCCTTTATTTAATCGCTAATAACCATGCAGTTGATGCAACATAAAACCAATCATATAAACAAAACTTTCCATCAAAAACATGATCTTTGGTTGGAAATTTTAGAAGTGAATTTGTTAATCTTCGAACCTGTTTTATTAGCGTTTTGTTAGCGAGAAATGCTTTCTAATTTGCAGTATTTCCATTTTACATGATTTATTGCAAGTTACTTGTATTATTAATAACGTTTTAAATATAGACAAAGGTACTTCACAACTATTCTGAAGCGTGTTCTGTGGTGTTTATACAAATTTAAACTAATGATGATCGGGTCACCGTAAAGATGATCAAAAACTGTATTAGACTTTCTACTATAATAATACGCGTTTTCAAGCTTACTATATTAAGAGACAGAATAATTAATATGAAAATTTAAAGGAAAGTAAAAATTGTTATGCAGAATTCAATAAATTTGACACCAATAAGGTGGTAATTAAACAAGCTTAATACATAGTCTCGATCATATACATAAATCAGAAACACCACAGAGGGATGGTTACTCAAAATTTTAAATACATATTCAATAAGATTTTTTAAACGATGTACCTTCGCATGTGTTCATTATATTTTGATATCGTATTTTTTTAATGAATTCGTATAGTGTAGAGTTTTTAACAAACGCTAGTTTGAAAGCATAGAATTGTTTATTAACCCTTGATAGTTCTGTTTTTACTGGGTATTTTTATTAGAAGCTTTTTATTGGCTACCATTTTTATTTGCATTTTAAGTACACGCGAACCGGTTCTACAATGCCAGGATGAAATGTGAAATAAACACTCGACACAATTAGTCAAAATTAAATCATGAATATATTGAAAGTTTTATTTGCCGTTGCAACCCCACATTTTCAATTCCTCGAATTGCGTAGGTTTATACCATCGAAGATTTATTGCTTCCTGGCTGGCCAAAATTTGGCTTCCAGAGACGTTATCTTGTCCAACCGCTCGACTTCCAAATGAAGTATTATTTTACGATTTGGGATACTTGTTACACCAACTGAATTATTTCATTTACCAAGCGTACAATCCGAAGTCTAATAGACTACTGTGTTTCATTCGAAGTAGTATTTCATCCAAACCTGCAGTATTTATTCATTCAAATTAAAGAATTATTCAATAAAATTCACAGATAAAAAAATAAGTAATAAATAAAAAAAAGTATAAAATATATTGTTGACTGGACCAAAAATTGATGTGTTCTCAGCTCTGTTGTTTCTAACAATTAATGTCTCAAATGGAATCCTATTTTACGATTTATGATGCTTTTTGTATTAAATGAAATATTTCGTTTACAAGTTTATGTGTAATATCTTGAAATAAAATATCTGATAATCCTATCTGAAATTCTTTTGTAACCGTTTTTCTATTTTTTATTTCTGTCGGAAAGATTTATTTTGTAAAAGATTTATTATTCCCTAGCTAGTCTAAAACTCACTAGCACGCAAGCTTTTTTCCAAAGTTTACAATTTTCAAACACAATATTGGTTCCACATTAATCCTGCTTAAGACAACATAGTTTAGATATTGTTTGCCGTGTTGTTATCTATTGTTGAGATAAAAGTATTAGATTGTACTACTGTAAGCTTCAATATTATGAAATATTATTTTAACCCTTAAGGCTCTATGGACGTATATATGCGTTTGACGAAAGTCGCCGTTGTGGCCGAAGGACGTAGATATGCGTTTACTCTAAGTCATAAAGACCGTAAGCGCTAGCCGCGCGCCGTTCCTACGGACCGTTTCGGCCGGGAGTATTTAGAGGTACCATTCACGATAAGAAAATAAAATAAATGACGTAGACGATATAAATACTGTTTAATTGCTAATGTAAAATACAAAATGTAAAAATGTTAGTTTAATTACCCTATAATAACAGAAACCGAATAATACGGAAACAACTTTTACGAAGTTTCGTTTAACATTTCTATAAGGAAAAGAAAGTAATATAATAATATAATAGTGTAATAATATAATAACATAATAATGTAATAATATAATGACATAATAAAGTAATAATATAATAATTACTAATAACAATTAGAAAAATGTTTACGGCCGATTATCAGTCGATAAAATGTTAAGAAATGCAGACAATTTCAATTTTGCATAAAAATCCACAATCTATAAAAATTTGGAAAATCGGAATCTACAGTAATATTGCAACTGACCCTAAAATCGTCTAGTTTCACGATGCCAAAGATTTACGGTCAGCTGGTTAAAAATTCGGCAATCTGCGATACTGCCTTTTCGCAACCCCTGCAGTGACGCACGATTAGAAACGGCGCGCTGGAGGACAATCAAATTCTTCCTGAACAATAAACAACTCGTTCGGAGCTCGCATCGGGGGTGGCAGAAATTAAGCGAATTTCGGACCCTTCGGGGAACGTTTGGCGTGTGTACATGCATACGTATCGCGCGCGTACACGTACGCATACGCGCAGACAGAATTGTATGCGACCACGACGATTGGTGGCCGAGCACCGGGAACCATAGCACACCTCGGTTACACAAACGCGCACGCTCCGCGGTATAAACTCGCAATAACTCGCACCTGTTCGCGCGGACCCAGACGTATTCCCGGTGTAATAGCCACAGGAATAGTTCAGGATTTTATGGGACGTATGTTTCCTCCACGCATGCTAACGCTTTGTACTTTCTCTGGGAAACGTTCGACTGTATCATCGACGGGGATGGTCGAAATTTCGAACATCCCCGCGTTGTTTCATATCCTATGAAATTGTGACGCGGCCGACATTTTGATCATCCCGTCTCGTTTGCTACCATTTTTTTTACGAGCACTGTATAACTGGACTATTGACTCGGGGGCTAACTTACCAAAAGGTCAATCTGTGGGCGCGGCGTATTCTGATGCAGAGTGGACAATCTTTGTGATCAATATATCGAGTCTACTTTATTTTGTATTAAAGAACGAAATAACATTCGTACTGGCTAGCTAAAATGGTAATATAAGAAAAATACTATAAGAACTGTTTATTCTGTTATTGACAAATTTCCAATGCTATTTCTGAACATTAAATATTTTGCTACGTAATATGCTATAAATGCTACAAAAAAATACTATAAAACGATACTCTCTACTATTTGTAGAGTTTTTGTACTATCTCTTGTATTTATTACCTCGGTTGATTGCACGAAATATTCATCATTATTATTAATGGCCTGGCGCTATCTTTATGACAAGTGAACCATGAATCAAAAGGTCAATCTATGCCGTAAGCGAACATATTATGTCGAAGGTAATTTTTGAACTTAATAAGTTCAACCTTTTTTATTTTCTATTATTTGATACTAGGTACTATTCAATGTCACAATTTGCAATTGAAATGATTTTTTAAGTATTATAAATAATCTGTCAATCTTTATGCCAAATCAAAATTGTCTGTTTCATTTAATCTCCTCACTGTAGCATTTTCTTTATAGTTGTGACGATTAGAACTTTTCCGATCTTAGGACTTTCCTGACCATACGGACTTTAGGACTTGATAGAATTTCACTACGATATAGTTTGTTGAAAAATATTTGACACTTATTTCTTCATCTTTATTATCTTTTATCTTTTTATTTTTATTTTATTTTATTTTTTCCGAAATTTTCTTATTAATTATTTATCCATTTTTACGTAAGCTCGCATACGCGTAATCTATGAGTCAAAATAGGGGATACCTTAATTTTGCAATTTTATTGTTTTCGTTGTTTAACAAAAATTATTATGCATAATATTTCCCAATAACATACGGCGGAAAACTATAATGCAAGTAGGATGTATCATCTCGTATTTATTAAAATTATTGCAAAGAGGTTTATGAATCCGATTTCTCATTCTTATAAGTGGAATGCAGAATTCATGCATTTATTAGAAAAATACAAATCTTTCATTAAGAATAGTAGAAGCATTAAAAGAACTCAGAATTATCAATAGATTACGGATAAAGAAAATCTTTATTTTGCATAAATATCCAGAGTCTATTCATAAGCCAAGCAGAAGAGTATTCGCTTATTTATGATAAACGAGCGCGGAGCATTAACTCTTACCTCGTCGGAGGAAATTGGAGTATATTAATAGCTGCGATTGGTCAATTTTATGGATACCCAAGGATCAGTTGATGACTGGCCGTCGAAACGCGATCGAAAATAATTTTTCTATGCTGCCAGTGTCAATAATAATCGGTTGTTACGCGAATTTATGGTGCTCGGCGAGGATCAGGCTGCGCGAACGCGGTTGTTATCACGGTTGACACGATGGCTGATAATGTTCGTTGCGTGATGGATTGTCGGGTGCCGGATCAGCCGCAGAGAAGCCCTGAAAGACGAGTATACATCGTTATCTGGCACCAGGATAACGATCCTTTATATCGAGCCGTTCCTACCGTCTCCGGTATTTACCTTTTCCTCCACGGTTAGGTCGCAGCAGCTCGAACAAATGTTCCGCAATTGATTCCTGGCAGATCAACTTGCCGCTTTTCTGGTTAATCAACGGCTAACATAAACGTTACAACTGCTGACACGTCGTGCAGATAAAATTGCGTACAAACAGGTCGTGATCCAATAGATTGATTGCAATTCCACCTCTTATAGTATTGGTATTGAATTAGACTCGTGACACAGACTTTAATTTCTTCCACTATAATTCCTTTCATAGCCATGTTGATTAACACTTCTTTATTTTTAATCGTTTTCCTAGTAGAAAAATATAATTTGTTAATTAATTTTGCTTCGTTGCCATAGCGCAACGCGTTAAACATAATCTATTAAATATGGATGGTACACTTTTAAATTTTTAAATCAATTAATACTTGCATATATATAGTTTTGAATTTTTTTAATCTAATGAACACAAAAAATATTGTATTTTCTCGACGATTGGTTAATAATAAAAATAAGTCTTTGTAGATTCATTATTTAATGTTTTGTTTGAAAAACATTGTTTATTGCTGTAATACGAAAATTACTTTGTAAATACAACATACTTATTATAAACACTATTAATGTTGCTGTATTCACCGATGATATTAGTATGCCATATTACATATTGAATAATATTATCTTGTATCAACAAGAGATTGAGTTTCCTTATATAAAGAACTAATAACTGCATCAATCAATGTATTGATAAATACATCATATTTTGCATTAAAAAGTATAGTTGATTTTCCTGTGTCCTATGTGTCTTTACTTATAAAACATACTCGCAATTAGGTCAAACTACGTGTCCATCGTCACCATCAAATTTTAATTTGATATATGTATAATTCAAAATCAACATTTATTTTGTAAATATGATATTAAATTCATGATGGTGTAAGTTACATTTTCCAAACTTTTAAGTCTTGAAATGTAACGCATGCATGCTAAAATGTTAAATTACATGGGAACTAACTTGTAACTATGAATTAACTTAACTAGAAATTGATGTAACTATAATTCGATTTGACTATGAATCGGCGTAACTATAATTCAACTCAACTATCTTACTTCACGATGATATTCTATGCTTCTCACGAGAAATGTAATTTACACCAGTACGACGACTACGACCAAATCGTATTTGAGTAGGTAAATGGGTCACCCTGTGTATCGCTTGCAAATTCGGGAAAGCGAATTTTTAGAACGCGTAAAAAATATTATATACGACTCTATGCCCTCAGATCCTTTCCAAGTTAGACGTTTCACACCCCTGGTTGTCTGTCACCCCGTTTACGACTCCGCTGTCTTTCAAGCGGTATCAAAGATCGTTCGAAAGTAGAGTCCGACTCTTTTATGACTCGCCGAATATTTATTATATTTATTTGTGTCCGCGGACGTTTAGCCGGGCGTATAAATAGAGGACTGAGATTCTTTGATCGCGCGATATTACGGAGACCTTTTATCCATGTGCCGGCGGAGCAAAAAAGAACCGTGATCTTAGAGGAAATAATGTCCGCTGAATCTGAGCGATCCGAGGGATCATCCGTGTAATGCTTCCTTTCCGAGGTGTTTGCCGAGAAATCGCGAGAGCCGCGGCTAAAACGATGTGAGGATCGGGAAACAATGGTCGATAGATCTTTCTCGAAGCTGCAGAATCTTCCAGAATCTTTGCAGAACGAACGGCATGCTGAAATTAATCCTCAGTATACAATCATGGTGATCGAGTACCAATTCATTCGACAAGAACAACCGTGTATTTATTTTAAATACTCTCTTCATAATATTTGCTTGTTTTCATATATCATTTTACAAAAATTGAAAGTAAATTAATAATAAATGGTAGTAGATCTTCTTAAATTATCTTTCCTTGAAAATCTGTACATGCTGTCAGTGCATACATATTGTTAACATAGTATTTATCACTAGTATGGAGTTTTCTATGCAAATTCTCATTTCCATACAGTATATTACACAAATCAAGATTAACAAAAAATTTCCTGCATCAATTAAGAGATTACCCATTAACAAATGAGAATAGGAATGCTAGTAGACTATACTAATTTTTGTTTACTAGAATTTGAAAAATATGCATACGGCATTAATGTATAATAATGCACAGTTACTTACGAACTTATTGCAGACGTTTTTAGTGCAGGAAATTTTTATTGTGCATAAAGATTAGCAATTTTCTAATGAAGCTGTTTCAAACTGATAAAGAGAACGAAATTCCAGAGTTCGGATAACAGAACAATTGCTCGATTATAACGCTAGACCCAATCTTTATGGACATATACAATATACATATATTGTATTTATATGTAGATTGTTTCATACTGATAACTGAACTTGTTTTTCACATATAAATATTCGCTTTTTAAATATTTTTCTAACTATACGAAATTATTAACAACAAGAACTTTCGAATCACCATAACTAGGAAACAAATCGTACAATAATTACATCTTCGTATAACTTGTATAAAAAAGTTTGCCTATATACAATAATGTCCAATTTGAATTTTCATTCACTTATGCATCCTCATGAAAAATGTATTTCAAGCGTGCCTTCGTGTGCACGGTACGAAGAACAAAGGTTCAAAGTCCCATTTGATATTAGCAGCAGGGAATCCAAATTTGATGTAAACTGTCGAAAATTTTAGCTTGTTCAAGATGTGTCCAAATTGAACTGAACTATTCAAAGTTTCAGTTCGATGTCAATCGTACGGATTCTGTATTGATCGACTCTGTTCCGAGGTCTGCCAGTACGAAGTTCTGATTCAATCTAGATCCTAGGAAACCCAAATCTCAGATTATAGCTCTGAAACTTATGCCACTCCATCTTCTGCTCCATTGTCAGTTTGAAACTATTATTTTGTAGCAATTATTTTTAGTCCGTTTCTCAAAAATTATTGAACGAGTATGAAATAAAGGTGATAGTTTAGATGGCTCAATGGGGCAGCAATTAACATGTTTCGAAATAAGTAATAATGTGAATTTCAGATTATGAAAAGACATATTCAAATAAAAGATTTGTTTAACTCTTGATAACTGTGTCTTTAAGAACAGATGTTGATCATTTATATTTCTCAAGTCTCATTTTATTTTCTCGTTACAATTTGTATATAATTATAGTAATATTAATTTTTAACAAATTGCTTACTCAAACACACGTTACTTTCCACAATGATCCAGTAGCTTTTCTCACGAGTCAATATGTGTTAATAACTACAAGTGTTAATAACTAAACTGCGTATCTTTGTGCAAAATAAAAATTTATCAGTATTTATTGTAAACGTTTTTTTGACGAATTCAGTACATCGCAAGTAATTATAGCGACATTCTTTAATGCTTTTTATCTTGTTACTGTTTCAATTTGCAGATACTTTGATTATAAACGCATAACGTCCGCAGTTTAGTGATATCAATAATTAAAAGTTGTTTAATAGTACGATCAACTTTTAACTGATCTCTAAAGATGCATATTTTACACAACCAGTAGCGAGACTACTAATTCTGGTCAAAGAGATATAAATAAATCCTGCACAGGGAAACAAGCCCTTTTTAACAGTCTACAGCGTTTAGACACGTCGTCCGTTGTTTACACAAAGTTACGCGTTTGCCTCGGTACAAAGACCATGGGAAAATCGAGGAAATCTCGTTTCCTCCCCATCGATTGGTCTATGATCTCGAGAAAAGTTTACTCCGCGCGATACGCAGCGTTTTCTTACGGGCTCGAACAACAATCTGGCGACCTACGTATAAAGGAACCCCAAGGCATCGGTTTCATGGCTGTTCATGTTCCGGGTGTTCCTTCTCGTTCCCTTTCGTTCATTTTTACGAGATTATTATTTCCACGGAAACTCCCGTTTCGATTCCACCTTCTCACTGAACAGGTTCACGGGCCACCTCTCTCCCTCTCTCTCCCTCCCTCTCCCTCCCTCTCTCTCCCTCTCCCCCCCTCCCCCCCCCCCCCTCTCTCTCTCTCTCTCTCTCTCTCTCTTTCAATCTCACTCACTCACTCACTCAATATCTCTGTTGCGTGTACGTGGATAAATAAGGATCGGCGCTTGTTCCGCTCGTTTTGCTTCTGGTTTTGGTGATTTAGACCCCGCGTGCTCGTTATTTATGCGGTCGAAAGTTTCGCCTAGCATAGCGGTTCGAAATATATTCGAATCGGTCACGGTGAATGTCGAACGGGGGGGGCCCACTGAAAAAGCCAATCTAGAAACTCGTAAACGCCGCGGAAAATAACACGGAACTTCGCGGCCACTTCCGCCAATCGATAAAACACTGGACTTTACAAATGACCGCCATTTGTGACCACGAACCCCCCGCACCAGCGCAGCACCCTCGATCGATGCATCCGGCGACATACTGACGAAAAATCAAACTTTTTCAATTGATTTCTATCGAACCTCATTCGATCATCTTGCGCTTTCCTTGTTGACGCTTCTCTTTAGTTAATGCTACGTCGAACTGGTTACCTTCCCCCCTCTCTACATTCACATTGCTCTCTCTCTCTCTCTCTCTCTCTCTGTCTACATTCGCGTTACTCTTCAATATTCTGCATTATTTCCCTATCACTCACAATTCTTTATTGTCATCACTTTACCATTTTTTACGACTTTTTATGATTCTTTATTATTTCGTACGGTTTGTTACTACTCCTGACTATACTTTACCATTTTTTATGATTCTTCTTTATTTTTCATTGTCATTTACTATTCTTTATCTTTTCTTACGATGCATCGTAAGAAAACATAAAATACATCGCGATGTTTCAAGATTATTTATTATTTATTTGTTATTATTCATGACTATACTTCTCTATTTTTATGATTCTTAACGATACCTTATGATTTTCTACGATTTTTCGTTTATTTTTTATTATCTCTTTGTATCCATTACATCTTCTTATGATTCTTCACTAACTTTTCCTGTTGTTGATCATTTTTCATTACTTACTATGATTCTTTATTATTCGCCACTATTTGTCGCTATTCTCAATTATATTTTTCATGATTTTTTACGGTTTATTATGAGTCTTGATTTGTGACATTTAAATTCTTTACAATTCTGTACTATATTTTACGATTGGTACATTTATATTTGTGCACTCAGTATTTATGTTTAAAACAAAGAGTATCTTGGATTGTATTTCTTTCGTAAAATATTAATCGTTCGCACGAAAGGATTCGATTTTTAGAAAAATTACGAAAGAGTCTAGCTTCGACATTTGAGTCGTTCAGTGCACACATCGACTAACTCCATAAATCAAAAAGTCGAGAAACGCGATGAAATGATGTACATTGTTTTTTAAAATTCCTGTTATAACATAGATTCACATATATAATGTAGAATGCATAAATACAGATATAGCTTTCATTTAACGATATATAAAATTAACAAGAAAGAATAGCCAAAAAATAATCGTCGGTAATGTTATAGTTTTTATGTGACTGGTGGAGTTAATCAATTTGGCAACTGAAAAAAAGCAGTAAAATTAAATTCAGTCTTTAAATTTTTAAGTTTTTCATTACAGAAAAAGTTAGTTATTATATATTTTTATTACAGCTTTTCCATAAAAATGAATGTTGACAGTTCTGTTATAATATATTATTTGTGATTAATTCATCAGGAATATTACTGTGGCGATCCTGATTTTAACGGGAAAATTTTTTTTACCTGAAAAAATTCTATAACATCCGGCTGGATGTCCAAAATAAGCCATATTTTTTCAAAATTTTAGAAAGTCGCTAAAGGTGGAAAAATGCCGGAAAACCGTGAAATCTAATTTACCCTGTAACTACCCTCACGGACAAGTTACAGGGTTAAAATTTTGCGCAGATGAGTTTTTATTGGTCAGCTATCGAACGGTATATGACTCGTTGAAAAACCTCTAAGGGCAGTTTTGACCATCTTAATCGGCTATGCCCTTTCTTGAGACCCACGAGATCCTTCAGTTTCTGGCCAAACAAACATTTTTTTTATCTGTTTGCCAATGCGATTTTATTACCAGTATTATTGAGAGGGGGAAACATCTTCGGCTGTTTAAAAAAAAAGCATTGATGCATGGCAACAAATCAACGATTACATTAGAGTATGGAGTTAATCAGAATGGCTTCTGAAATAAATTACTTATTTTTCAGTGGCCAAAAAAATTTTGCCGTTTAATGGCGTTAAACTTTATTATTCAGGAAAGTTATTATAAATATAAAAAGTTATGACTATACCAAGTGCTTTGACACTTAAATTTAAGATTTTTCAAAAAGTGGAGTTAATCGATGTGTGCACTGGACGGCTCATTTGTTTCTCTATAGTAAAAATGTAGAGTGCAATTCGTTCGCACTTTTTTACGGATTTTATGAACGTATAAAAAGCACAATTTCCTAAAATTTCATTTTAAATCCAATTTAATTATAACATAACAAAGCAAAGGAAATTACATGTCGCAATTATCAATTCCACACGTGAAAGTAGCTCCAACAATTTTCTAAATAATAAATTAATGTCAATTTGTATCTGGTGTTAGATATTCATCGTTTTAAAGACTCACAAATTCTATTACATGTCAAAGGAAAATTTAATTTAATGTAAAAAGCTAAAGTTTTTGCAGGGGTTCGAACGAAATGATAGCTTATTAACACTACACTTACGAACTGATTCAAACGCGATCAGTTTCATATTCTTCCTTTTAAAGTGACTGAAATTACAAAGACTTAAATGCAATAAATGATGGAATAAATTTCTCAACTCCATCATACATTGTAATAGTAATGGCGTAAGGTCTAAATAAAAAAAGGTCTCATCATTCTTATAAAATAACACATATTAATCAATGTTAGAGCATGGTATATTTCGCGTCAACATGGTCGACTCCGTCAAAAGACTAAAATCTGAGCTTTCAAATAAACTGCAGTCCAATACTTGCTTCTTCCAAATTCCTGCACCGGCATTTGCGCTCCCACAGAGCTCTCGGGTACAGTAACGATTGTTCGAGTATTTCCAACAATCCAGTGATTACTACACCAGAAATGGTCGCAAACGGACGCGGCATGAAGGAATGGTGAACACGCAGGCCGATGTCCAGCAAATCAGGCAAGCTGCGGCAGGATTCAAAATTAGATTCTCGGCGATGGGGATTAAGTCTGCTTTGCATAGACCGCTTATGGTTGCCGATTCGGTTGCATATCGTCTGCATTAGCTTTCGCGATCCCGGCGGGCGGGTGTAGGTTGCTAGGCAGGAACGGACTTTCGAGTATCAGTTAACAGAAGCACGTCGATAGTGATTCTCCGCGAAAATATGAGCGACTCCGCGCCGAAACTGGGTTGCCAGGAAAAGCGGCTTACTGGCCTGCGTCGCGCGACTTTCACGCCGCTGAACACGCTAAATCAGCTTTGCCCCGGCAACAGGAAATTCTTCTGGCAAAGGAGAGCATTTCGCACGAGCAAAAGTTGAGCCAATTTCGCCACTTGATTCCGAGAGAGAACGCTCCCATCCTGATGGCTCGTTCGACCGTTCGATCCCATAATTAGGTCTCGGCTGACGGTCCTCGATTCCGCTTTTTCGACGGATTTTTCCTGACTCCTCTCTACTCGTTAATCTGTACTGCTTTCTACTGTTTATTCTTTCTCACGTTTCAGTACTTACTGTTGTTTACTATAATTTTACATTTGAACGCTTTTCACTCTATGGCGATCCTTATTATTCACCCTCGTTACAATTTTTATTCTTTATTATTTTCTACATCTTATTATTCTGTTCCCTGTTTACTGCTTGTTATTTGAGACTTTACTTTCTTGTATTCCGTATCGATCACCCTCTTTATAATTTCCACCTGTTATTGCTTTTTATTACTTCTTCTTTTTTCGCTATTTACGCTATTACGCTTCCTATTGTTTACTCTTTTTTACGTTTCAGTATTTGCCGCTGTTTATGCTTCTCCGCTCTTCACATTTTTAGTACTTTTTATTCTTCAACCTCTTTACAATTTTCGCCCTTTATTGCTTCTCCTACTGTTCATACTTTTCCACTCGGTACACTGCTGTACTGTTAATTCCGCACAATTTTATACTGTTTGCTTTTTACAGAATTTTACTTTGTATTATGCCTTATGTTTTACTAGCCTTTAATATCTACTCCCCTTACGATCTCCGTTATTTATATTTTTATTAATTATTTAATATTTCCATAATTTACACATTTTTCAAACTTTATTACATTTTAACGCAATAATTTACACTAGACTAATCTTTAAATATATAATTTTTCTATTAAAGCTACAAGCTGCCTTCAGAATTGTAAATTCAGATTTTTTAAATATTTAATTTCGATTGTATTCAATCTGCTTTCAATTAATCCAATTTCTTTTATTAATTAGAAGTTCTTTCTATTATTAAAAGGACTATAAACGGTCTCTTATGAATCACATTTACAATGAATCAAGATGGAACAAATCATTTTTTATAAACTATGACGAGGAATAAGTTCAATGCACCAACTAGAGAATTCCTTATGATAAATATAAGATAGCAATATCATTCACATTTTTCAATAATCTGCAGATTTTTAGGCAACATAAGTATATGCTGCATTAAGTCCAAAAAAGAAACCAAATAAAATTTTGTTGCTGTCTTCAATAACTTTAGTGAGTAAAAACTGACATATGGACCGTTTACTTTGAAAATTGGTGTAAGTCCACTTTCTCTTGTTTCGAGAAAATTAAAGATTAACATATCTGTTAATTAACAAATTTAGGCAAATTATATAAAGTCTGGCAACGTTTCTACTGTCTTATCAATATGTAAATTGGTTATATAAATTTGTTTTGGGCGTATTTTACTAAACTGATGTATACTTACAGGCTGCAAATGGACTTACACCGCTTTCAAAATTAGACAATTGTAAAAATCGTTTCATTTCAATTTTTAAAAATCAAATATCACTTAAAATATACTTTATATTAATCCAATTTTTTTTACAAATAATGATACGACATAAAATAGAAGTAATATTTTTAATTTTAGACGCTAATTACATTGTTAAAATTACAAGATATGGATAGTATTTACTTATGCTCTGTATGTGGCAGTGTTTCGTAATATGCATGATGCACCGGAGGTATATAAGGTAATAACTGCTTGATGTCATTATATTTTTCATAAGTAATAGGCCTGACATCTTGATACAAAGGCACCAGGGCAATTTTTTCAAATTTTAGCGGTCTTCCAGAATGTGTAGGTAATAAATTTATAGTTTTAATTTCTTTGTCCTTCATCGATGTTTTATATAGAATAGTGTATGGTACACTTTTGAGAAACCTCATCCAATATACTTGCAACCGATTTACCTGTTCTCCGTTAGTGTTTTTTCTTATCTGTTTTTTAATCGCATTTTGAAGATTTTTTATTGAAACGAAATTCTCTTGTTTCATTTCATGTACAATGAATTTATCATGTTGTCACGTAATGTGACACGTAATATAAAACAAATGTAAAATAACAGGCAACTGATCGGCAACCATCTGCTAAGCCACCTACCACTGTCAATTGGACTTACACCACTTTCATAATCGATGATTATGCAATTTCATTTACCGACCAATTTTAAATTGTACAAAACATGGGAATTTTTTAAGAAATTAAACACGGACTAGTTATACATAAAAAATTTACATTAAATTAAGCATGAATTACGTGATATCTCATTTTTTTCAAAAATGGACTTACACCACTTTGAAAATAAACGGTCCATATATATTTACTTAAACCTGTAAGTAAATTTGTTTATTTTACGATCGAGTACATGTAATTACAAAAAATAATCTTCACACTTCTGAATGCAAATATGTATAGCGCGATATAATAGCCGCTCCATAATTGCTCATTTCGAAGCGGTGTTGCTACAGGATGTAATACAAAAGTGTTCCCAGTTACGCGCGAGTTCGTAATATTCATTAAGAGAAGCAAAAAATTCTTGATTAGCTTCGTGCCCGCGAACCAGGTTCAAGTTTCTGATCAATAGATTCAATTACGTTCTCAATATATCAGGAAAGGACCGCATTGTCTCAATTATTCTATCCTCGAATTCTCGTCTTCCCGCCATCCGCTTTTTCTACGTTCTCGTAATTTTGCGCAGAATTTTCGGTGGTAGCGAAATGAAGAGTTTTGAGCGCGAAGTCGTCGATTAGTCGAAACTTCTTGATGTTCGTCAGACAACGAGCATTCTAATCCCGGTACAATTAGCAGCGTATAACGGAGGAGGGTATAACGGAGCGAATTGAATTCTCTCATTGTCAGTAATAGTCGGAGACAGTGATTTGAGGTCGATCGTGACCGACGCGGATTAGTTAACCATGCTTGGCATGCACGATTATAACTCGTTGTCACTGTGTTCCCGTGTTCTGTTATCCTAATCTTGAACTTCCTTCGACACTACATTTTATTCGGATGCTGGTCGAGAGGTTAAATAAATCGAAGTTTTCATCCTACACTGTCTAATAAATATCTAATCGAAAAAATCGTAACTATTCGACGATAATTTATCTTATAGACACGTAATTCTTTGTTCAATAATTTCGTGTTAGTGTTGACCATGTATTGTTGAATAATATACAAAATTTTGTTAAATCAATATCTGCAATGTTTGCAAATCGTTTTATAAATTTTCCATTCGGAATCGAAAGAATGGTTGTGGAACAATGTTGAATATTCGATTTTGTTAATACTATTTCTCCGTGCGAATTCTAAGACTTGTAAATATAACTGAACGATTTTACATAAAAACTCGACCTTGTAAGAAGAAGGAGATTTCGTTAAAAATTAAGAACAACGGCAGGAGCTGTCCAACTGTGAAAATATTGCCTTATTTGATGGAAGGTGAACACAAGATTGTTGTTCGAACTTCCTGGGGATTATGGATGGACGATGAGAGAAAAAATAAAGTTTCGAAGGATTCGCGCGCATCAATTTGCAAACGGAGCCGATCGAATAGCCAGAGAACCCGTTGCGTCGTTACTGATCAATATACGAGTGGTTTATTTCGAGAAGCTATGGAAAATAAATGGCTGGCTCGTGTACCGGAATTATACATCGGTGAAAATAATTGAAGGACTGAGAGATCGCTGGGAATAACAATTATTCCGATAATTATCAACAAGTGTCTTCGTTATTCGCAATGTTACGTACGCCTTTTATTTACGAAGGAAATCATCAGGAATAATATGTCTGGAAAGAACTTCTCCCTGTCTGTCTATTGGACATAATCGTGCTGAACTCTAATTATTTACTGCGCGCTCGGTATTTTATTCTTTAGATTTTTATCTCAGCGAAGAAGTTGTAGAGGCTACGTATAATTCATGGTAATTGGTATTTATGGGACTTGGAATGGCTGAGATAATTTTATTCCTCGACGATGGCAAAGTCGTAGTTTCCACCTTGCGAAAGTGGTATTTTATCTTAACAAGACAAATTGTAGAATTAATAAAGTAATGGTAACAGCTTCGTACTTATTTTGCATAATTGCTTTAAACACTTTATCTGAATAAACATATTAGAGATCGCGTCGGCAATACATTGTCTCTGTTAAATAAGTTATTTTCAGAGGCACCAATAGTGTCACAAATTTTCTTAAAAAATTAAGGAACTGTCGATTGTAGAATTTCTTAAAAAACAATTTGGAACAGCGACTTAACATCTATCGCGCAACACAAATCATTACCTTACAGAAATAAATTAATAAATTCACTAATAATATATCCTGTTGTTATAAAAAGTTATTTTTTAATATTTCCGTAGTGTAACAAACTAACCTAAAAATTTATAAATTATCGACTGTGCAGTTTTTTACCAACAATGTCTTAATGTTTAATCAGCTTGATTCGTGTTGCACAAAACACCGCTTAAATAATTAAAGGAATAAAATCACTAGTAAATATTTCATCCAATTGAAAAAATGATTTTCACATGCTCTAATAGCAAAAGAAACTTTTTCTCGTTGCGCAGTTACCTAACAAAAAGTTGTCAACAATTGGCCAGCTTTGATCGCGATGCACATAAACATCCCTTAAATATATAAACGAATAAATCTATAAATAAACCATTTTTTCCATATTAAAAAATTATATTGGTACTCGCCAATAAGGCAACACCCTAAAAATACTACCCTAAAAATACAAAAATGATTGATTTCACAGTCTCTGATCAAAGAATTCAAATCCATCAAAAAGTAATTTACCAATCGGCGCGGACGTTGGCGAGCAATAGCCAATAAACATCTTTGCTCTGTAGCAATCGTGAGCTTCAGTTGCCGAACACTGGAAAAGCTTCCTCAAAAGAGAACAAAGGTTTCCTTAATCGGCCAGTTCCAATTTACTCTCCGGCATCCGGTCTGCACAAGCAATTCTCACCTGGCCGTGAAATTGTCGTACGAATAGCAAGCGCGACACCGGAATTCATGGGAATTAGCTCAAATCCGGTGTTCCGTAGCCGCGCGCGATTTTTCACGCCGCGCCCTGCCGGCTCTGGCCCTCTGCCAAAACCGGAAACAGCGCATTCGCGCGAACGATTAGCTAGGAACCTCCCAAACGAATTACAATAATCATTTATTTCATGGGAAATACGCGCCGCAAACTGCGCACGCGATCACACCGCAAAATAAACCATTTATTCTTTCAATGATTCGCGGTGTACCATTGGAAGGGTGAAAATGTTTGAATGGATTTTCCTGCGAGCCGGTGTGTTCCACGAGGTCTGCGAATCTTTATACGAAATGCAATTTTTCTGCATCGACAGCAAAGGAAACGGTGCCAGAGAGAAATTGATTGCGGTATTAAATTGTTTATGCACGTACAGTCACTCGCTAAAATATCGGACGCGTTTCGGAATAACTTTTTCAAAATAGTGCCAAATGGCTTGTATTTTTTTAATGGAGGGGCTAGTCAGAGTTGAGCAAAATTTTATTTGAATAACACAGAAGCGGTAAGAATTTATGAATAAAATTGTATTCGACATTATCGAATACTTATTCAACCGAATGAAAATTTATTCCGATAACCATTTAACCGAATAAAAATTCATCTGAATTTCTACAATTAAATAAATACTAACTAAATTCTAGAACAAAATTGTTACGAATAATGATAATAATTAAATAAATAATAATTACTCGAATAAAATATTCCATTAATATAAGAATATATATTTGAGTAAATATTTTAGATAAGTATTTATTCGAAACAATTTGAATAATGCCTATCTCTGGGACTAAACAATGTCTAGTTCAAATACAAAAAATATAATTGATTGGAATAAGAAAAGAAGTAAAGAAAATTGAAACCTATATCTATTATTTTTGTCATCCGAACCAGTTGCAATATTATCAATATTTTATTCAGACATTGTCAAATAAATTAATCGTTCTAACAATTAAAAGAATGTTCATTAAAAGTGCATCATTTGGTGGCATCTTTAAAAAATTATTCAGTTTCAAAAATTACTGAATATTTTAATGAGTGGAAATATAAAACTCGATGTCAATTGCATTTTTTCTGTTTCTTTATAATCAAAATGTTTCAATCGTGTATTATACGTGTTTTCAATTGACCTCGATATTATTCAAAGACAATTGCGCAGTACTAATGATTCTAAGAAAATAAAAGTAAATTCTTAATAATGGATAATTGCATTCTTTTAATTTATCTACTGTCTTCAATTTCATATCTCCGACGTCATCATAAACGTATGAAATTCGCAATTTCCTACCTGAGACACTAAAAACACACTTAACTGCAATATTCAGTGGTCGATGAAAGCATTATTAGATACTTCAAGTGACATAACGTGAGAAATGTCGTATAATAAACGACCTAGTCTCATTTTAGAGCATAGAGTCTTAACTTTCTCCGTTCATTTTCTCCAGAAGTATCTTCACATCGTGTAGCAAGTGGAGAAGCGACGATACTACTTACCAAAAAGTTTATAAATTCAAC
This sequence comes from Augochlora pura, assembly GCF_028453695.1. Classification (NCBI taxonomy): domain Eukaryota; kingdom Metazoa; phylum Arthropoda; class Insecta; order Hymenoptera; family Halictidae; genus Augochlora; species Augochlora pura. The sequence goes on from NC_135781.1 coordinate 21,339,945, forward strand.
AGTCCCTACGGACATACAAATTTTGTTCCTCTGGCTAAAAGTTTCCAGGATTTAAAGACGGAGGTCAACCCTTTACAATGGCCTCTGAAAAATTCGTGTATAACCGTCATGTCGCTGTTTCATCACAGTTCGGATGAAAAGTGTACTAAAATTGATATCTCGACATTTAAATTGTTATAATTTTTACAGAAAACATTCTCTGCAACAATTCATCATACCACTGAATTAATTTTTATCGAACAATTTTGTGTACCGCGCACAGCAGGTGAAAATATGAAAAATATAACGTTTTCCGAATGTTTCGTAAATTCAAATATCTCTACGAACGTTAGCAAAATTTGTTCATAACTGAAATCAACGCTGACACGTAAATTGAAATCTCCCTTTTATAATAACCTCTGAAAAATTGACGTCCGACTTTTTGTCGTCGTTCCATGACAGGTATGAATGAGAAGCGTGTCAAAAACGATTTCCGCTACCAATCAGCTCAATAAATCCGGAATAATACAAATGCACCATTAAATTCTTTTGACATGTTTAGCGTTTCAATATTTCACCGACTTACATATTTCTATTACAAATGCATGTATTCCACGGTCTAATTGAAATATGAAAAAACAGAAGATCAAATATCAATGATAAAAATAAAAGAAGTACTAAAGAAGTATCGTCAACTAAAAATTTTGTTAAGTTATACGTTTTCACTAAATGACCAGAGTTAAACCGTTACAACTCTTTGGGGAATAAAATAATGCATGGTCAGAACCATTTTAAACTATAATGCTTTTACATTTGTATTTCGAAACACATTTCAACGAAATATGTTTTTGTATCGTGCATCAAACAAGAACTTCGAAATTAATGTCTTCGACACTCGTTTAACACAATTTCAATAGAACCTAATTTCTGCTCTCAATAAACCAGACTCAGACAACGAATTGAACCAGTTTAATGCTAGGACTACCAAACGGATCAAAACAGTATTAAAATAGCGAAACTTATGAAAAATTGCTAAAGTAAATAATTACACATTAATCAAGCGATTTAAATTGTACCCGAATTCTTCGCGTCGATTTCCTGCACGTAACGTGTCAAAGAAAATAAGTGAACAAGATCCGGAATCCGATCGCGAGTTATCGCGTAATACACTAGAGCTCCTGCGGCAATTTCTTGCCAGAGTCCCGATCGACTTCCCGTCGCTCGCTAATCAACAGCCCGTAATTTTGTCGCGTTAACCGCCGTGGAGCCCTGCAATCACAAGGAACGAGCATCCTCTTGCAGCAGGAGCCTCTGCTCGCAGAGACAGGCATCGTGGGACCTATCCCAGAAATTTCCGCGTTTCACGCGCGATCGAACCGCCGCGGCGCGCCGCGTCGACGCGACGTTCCGTCCGACGGCATCGCACCTCGCACATGCTGGATTTGCAGTCCCTTTGTTCGAGAGAATTGGATTTCGATAGCGGCCCGGGCTGGAAAAAGGAAAAACCGACCGACTCTCTGCCGGCGACTTCTGTCCGTCGATTTGATCGAAACAAAAACGGGATCTTGATTCGGTGCGGCGATCGTTCGACGTGTCCGGGATTTAACTCGATTGGTCCGTTTCCCGTGGCAGGCAACAATTTTCGCCGTTTGCGCGAAAACGGGAGCGAACGTGACAGCTGTTTTTTAAACGATAGGAAAAATTTGTTAACAGCGCCTTGAAAAGAATTTTTGTTTCTTTTGTTAGGAAATCAGTGATGAACGTCTGCTTCAGTCTAAAGTGGCGACGGGTTCATAAATGTCTAGTGTTCGTTTGCTTTTAGTATCCCAGAGTGTACAAAAAGTATAGTATTTCTTTTATAACACGTACAATGGCTCGTGAAAGTGTTCGAACCTCTTTTAAAGTGGTGTGCCTAATATTACTTGGAAGATTTGTTATACGAAGTTGAATTTGATTAAATATCGTTACACTGCCGTGAAATTTTATACAAATTAATAAGTTAAGGATTTTATGTTTTAATTTATATATTTTATACGAATGTCTTTAGAAATAATATTATAATTTATTGTCGTCGTATCGGCGACATCGAAGTGAGAAAAAGATTAAATATTCGATCAAGTAGCGTAAACTTTTTAAAAGATGGACTAGTTTATTAGAGAATGTCTAGAAAATTTGTTGGAAATCTAGTAATAGGTTAGAACGACAAAAGAAAAACAAGAAAGGTGTGTTTTCTAAACTATTTTCTGTGTTGCACATTTCGTCGAAACAAGTTGAGCATGTCAAAGCACACATAATGCATTGTTTAAATTTTCATTTTAGGATCTGATAAGAAAGTCAAACATTACTTTTTAATATTTCCTTTGTTATTTCTATCCATTGCAATCGTTTAATGAAATTTGCCTAGACATTATTTACTTAACTAAAATAGTTCAAATAGTCTATATCTCAAAAATGTTCAAATCATTTGGATCAATTTTTCATAAGTTATTACGCGTTAAAAGATGTTAAATATTCCATAAGCCACTGTATGTTGAGAGAGTAGCGTCAGTATACAATCAAGATTATTAGGCGTCTCATTATGCACGAAAATATGCTGGTTCAGAAACGTCGATCATGTGCCACGAAAAAATACTGTACGAGAAGCGGAAATCTCGTGACCAAAACAGTATCGACACCAGGCTAATTTGTATAATAACAGTATTCATGTGAAAATGTCGATTATGTGCCACCAAAAGAATTCGGCACAAGAAGCGGAGATCTCGTCGCCGAAACAGTATTGACACCTGACTTATTTATATAATAATAATACTGCGGTTTTTTATGCAGAACAAAAATTGTTCGCGTTGGTTGCAAGATACAGAAGCTGTGTAGTCTTTCATTTCTTATTATTTTATTCAATTAAAAATAGTGCAACAATATCTTTATATTCTTTAAATTTTTTTACTGTTTTATATTTGATTTAATCATCGTTGCCATAAATGCGTAAGATCCGCAGTCTAATAATAACAATGCTTACGTGGAAACGTAACGTCATGTTCCAAGAAGTGAGACAAAAAGTCTGTTTCTTCCAATCTTTTCCGGTCATACGTATCATGATCCTGGAAGGACGTTAGTGCTCAAACCAATAAATACAGACTATTTCTGGATCAATTCAAATGCATATACAAATGTTTCTTAACACGTTGACGCGACGTGCATCACCGGTGGGGCACACGTGCCTGCACCGTGGGGCGGTGTACATTTGCTTATTTGCTTGCATTTCACAAAATATATACTACAAAATAGGTTTATGTTATTTTATCTGAACATTATGAACATATATTCAATAGTAAAAACGTAGAAATTCAATATTATAAACTTAACATAATTATTTAATTTTTGTAAATTTCGGGCGCCGACTCGCAGAAAAAATCGTGAATATCGGCGCCGGTGTCAACGTCTTAATTTACGTAAATTTATAATTACATTATTAATCTTCATTATATAATTATATTATTAAGTATTGATTATTAATAATAAGCTAATACAAGTTTCAGAAGTTCACGCTTATCTCACATAGCTTAAATTTTATTCAGTGCCACGATCGGTATTGGAATTTGAAACAATCAACCCTTTCTTTTTATTGGCACAATCTCAAAGTTATGTTCAAAAGTTACAAAAATAAATCTTTTTAAAATTTTTATTACTTTTTTTTACCTCTATTCTTTAACGATATTTTTAAAAAATTCTGAAATTTTTTTTAATTATTATTCAATTAATATCGATTTCGTGTTATATCAATTTTTTTTGTTGCAACTTGCATGACCGAATTCATATTATGGGGATACAAAGTTATGTATAAGACACTTGACATTTATATACTCTACTTCAATAGACCCTAAGGGATTTTTTCCTTTCAATATATATTGATTTTAATCGTAGAATTCATTGTTATAACAGTGTCTGAATACTTTTGGGAGTTACTGTAGATGAAAATATTTGCGCGCTAAGGTGTATAGAAGAAGTAACGTGTCAAGGGGGTGTATAAGTTATTAAATCAAATTATAGATGCTCTCAAGCATTCTCAGTTATATTTCCCGATATAAAAAACGGCAAGGAAACAACTGGATTCGTGGAAACAATTATAATCTTTACCACGCATAAAGATCTGCTTACAAAACATAAACCGAGGACAGAATATTTTTCTCTACACAAGAACAAGACTATTTCTCATCCTTAAATTCAAAAAGTCACCAGATAAGGGGTAGAAAGCGCTATTTCCCGTGTTACATCCAGAAGAAAAATGACCATGCCGATATGTACGTCCACGCTGTGCACTGTCATAGTCCATGAACTTTAGCAACTGGGAGCGATTCCTGTCGCTGCTCATCGTCGGTCCCACGGTTTGGGATTGTCGAACGTTTTCACCCCTAGTCATAAGTATGTCGACACTTCCCAAATTGAGACAGTTATCTAAAAACAGTGAAATCGTGTAAGGAACTTGGTTAAATGAATAATGTTAACTTTTATTGTAAAACGATATACACAAAACGACGTCTGTCCCCACGTGGCGTCACCGAAGAAGTGTCGCCACGTTCCGTTCATGCTCGCCCGATCGATGATCCGAATCATTCATTTGTTTCACGCACACAACCATGCATTCATGATCATCTAATTACTATACATTTATACAAGCGCGCACTCCTTCTTACATACCATACACTCTCAGCCATACTATACACTTACAATCGTTAATGAATATTGGAACTCACTTTGTATTGTATTAGAAAAGATAGTTTACCAATAACGTGTTCAATATTTAATATCAATAATTTCTTTCACAAACTTCGACATTCAAGCTATCAATCTTTTCTTTATATTTAAAGAAATGCTCTTCATAAATATTTTTCAGATTTTGCATATTTTTTCTGTCTAAATGGTTTTATAAATTTTGTATGGTATTCGAATAAGGAGCTAACAATTGTTCTCTTTAATTCATACTGTACATCACTTATTCATTAACCCTTACAAGACTATGAGGTTGTTATGAATAAATATTAGAATGCAACCGTTTATGTTAATTTGTTTAGACATAAAATAAATAAATGTCATGAGAAAAATACATAACAATGTGTAGTTTTTTGGAATTTGTGAGAAATATTTTTTCCAACGTACTATAAAGATAACACAAATTGTAGTTAAATTTATTACGCGATATCTTTAATTTATGGGTTTATCATAACATAATGTCATTAACAGATATTTGTTCTCATTTGCACGAATCTATTTTGTTATTGCACAAAATTATATTTACGAAATAACGTAGAACATGTAAAGTAACACAGCAATATATTATTACACGACACAGTAAACTGAAATAATAACAGAGTACAGCACGCGAATATTTTACCATTGACGCCAATTGATATGACAGTTCTTTTATTTTCTAAAATTTCCCGTTTACGTAATTGCATTCAGCGTATATTCTATGTTGATATTCCGTATAATAAATGCAAATAAAGTCATGATTAAATAATTTTAAAATGGGGAAAAATATTTCCCTTAATCGTGAAAGGGTTAAAAGCGGTAAGTGCCCGCATGCTTACAACCGGGGTGTACGTTAGGGGTGAAAAAGAATGGTAGGCAGCCATTCTCGTCTGTCCTCGGTTGCATTAATGGGAGCGATGAGTCAATTTTACGAGCGGCCACGCGACATTTGAAAATACCAATCCCGTTTCCTCTGTGCTCGCAGCGTGATCGCACCCCGCGTGTATCCTTTTCCTCTTTGACCTACATAGCCGGCAGCCTTATCGAGGTTATGACGATCTCATGGTGATGTCATCGGCCCGCTGCTGACGTCACCAACACTCCCTTACGTGACCATTGAGAACGACCCGGTTTTCTATCTCCCTTCGAGCCACCCTCCGAGCCCCTTTCACCCCCGCGTTTCACCGGCCCCACAGACCGTCTCTTCCCAAAGCTTAATGGCCGTGTCCTGTCTCATTCATGCGGATATTCCTTCCACCAACGGGCGTGACCCAGTTCCCCGGAAACGTTTCTACAATCCTCGTCGACGATAACGCCCGCGACCACTCTTTATTCGCGAGCAGCGTCTTTCGATTCGATCGATTCTCAAAAAATTCCTTTCGCGCTCCTTGCTGTCACCTTACCATTCCTGCAGCCTCCGGGAATCGATATTGGTATTGGTACTCGTACTGTTCGGCGGTCATCATTTCCATGCGTTCGCTCATTTAAAATTTGATTAATCCTCTGTAACTCGGATTATTTATATGAGTAGAAAATAATTTATGTAACTACAAAATATCAACCGCTATCTAGTGGTATATTATATCTGTAAATCGACCACGAATTTAGGGGGATATTGTGAATATCTCTCTCTTTCTCTCTTTTCTCTCCGTACTGGTTTCTTAAATCATAGTCCATTTAAAATTCGCTTAAAATTGAATTGTAGCGCCAACGAGCGACGTCACTCAAAAGCTTAGTTAATCGTAATAGTTCTTAACATTTCATGATGCGCAAGAACGTGTTTCTGTGCTACTCCGCCAATCTTTATAAAATAGATAAGACTGATGTCAAATTTTAGTAATGTTAAATACGTATTATCTATTTCAATAATAGTAGAATTGTATTTATTTGTTTGCTAATGTTACTGTTTGCTTATATTACGTGTAATACTTTTGAGAATTCGAAAAGCATATTAAAATTTATTTTGAGATTAGATAATAGCGTCTTTTGATAGTAAATGAAGAAGACTGGTTTTGCAATTTATCTGAAGAAGTTCGCCACGAGAATATGATACAATGTTTGAAATGTTCGATTTGGATACATGAAGCATATGCAAGCATATCGAAAAAACACCAAACTTTATTATTGTCCTTGATGTATTTGATTTTTCATTAATATTCGTTTCTTTAATAAATAGATATAAAAATTAACACACATTCATTTGACACCAGTGATATGTTGGAGTAATTATTTCCTCGATGAATTACGAAACTCTTTTCTTTTACACGAGATAGCTTTGATCTTCCGCGCGTTGTAATTAAATTTTATCGCGGACCATTAATTTCTGCAGTAAATTGAAAAACACGGAAGAAGTTGAGGTGTGTTAAGTGCCTCAATTATCTATTAGAAAATCCTATATCATCTAATTAAGGAGAGTCCATAAAACCGTTTCCTATAAACACTGTAATTATCGCTAGTTTGCGGATATTTTGCATTTATGGAAAAATCGGGTAATCGCAATTTAAGATAGTAGAGAAATTATAGTAATTTAAAAAAGGTCAATGTATTATTTTTAATCTGTTAAAATGATTAAAAAATGAATAAAATTGATATTATGTTTCTATTTCCGACAATTCATATAGAAAATTAATTAACTTTAGAGTGGAATGATCTATTGGGTTAGAAAATAAATCACTGCGTCTCTCTTTATTGTCATTTACTGTGAAAAGGCGCAATGACGTACTGATCAAGCCGATAGAATCTAGATAGTAATAAAGAGAATAATTAACTGACAATAATGAGCAACCAGAACAATCATTTAGGCTAAAAATTTAATTGCGATATTAAGCATTTACACGGAACTAATAGATACGTTGCCGGTTTGAATCATTTATCGTGCCTGCCGACGAAATCGCCTAATATCGATGTGCAAACATGAAATATGAAACGGACAGTAAATATAGTTAATTTACCGAGCATCGTTCCGAATTTAATACGTAATCGACACAGTTTCGAGTTCGCTCGCAGTATCGTTAAACAACCACGTAACTATTTGACCGATGCGGAGCAACCGATAATCTTTGCGTCGTAATGGAAATTTCTGGGTTCGTCGAACATTCTCGAGGGATTTCCGAATAATTTCTTCAGACGCTGCATTCAGTTAGAATCAATTTTAAAAAGTCGAAGAATTAATTCTAATACTTGATGATGTAACGCGACAAGGTATTTTCACGCGCTCGTGACAAAGTATTTTTAATCAGAACCGACAGGGTTTCTGAAAAGACGACTAACTTTCTCAGTAGATCTTATTATATTAATCCTTTGCACTCGAAGCCATTTTAACTGTAAATCTAAAATTATTTCCAAGGCTTATAGTATTTCCATTTTATATTATAAAGCGCATTTTATGCATACGTAATTGATTCTTGTGATTCATACTAACAATTCCACATATAACAATTTTTTAAATCCAAACTTTATTAGTACAAAGATTATTTTAAAACGTGATAGAAAAATTTGAGCGGCGCCTCAGAGTCACCACTCGAGTGCAAAGGGTTAATACCGGTTTAAGGTGGTATAGTAGTAATATCGTAACTACAAAGCATCGATTTTCTGCTATTGTCGATTTTGAAAGCATCATTCTTGATGGACATTTCTTGGAAAAATGTGTGTTAATGTTTGTATAATTATCGAAGTTATAATACTGAGCATAACTGTAAATCATGTACTGCAAATTTTATACGTTTAAATTTTGTGTAATTTTATAAGAAAATGAATAAAAAAGTACGAGACATTAGAGTATTGTGAAACTATGATTATGCTAGTTTGAATCGTCCTCTTTTACTTGAAATTTATAAACATATTCGATGAGTTATAATATTGTTGTCCTCTTCTCTTAAAAAATTTATGTACGTAAAAAAATACATCTGAAACAAAGTAGTTGTATCAAATGGATTAAAATTTAATCCATTTTTGTGGCGACCCGTGCACGTGCACGTCGTCAGGTCGCCGCCAATTGTTTCAGAATTCTTTTTGTTTCTGGACAGTCGACGATGAACGCTCTGGCGATATAGACGCGCGACGCTTTCCACACGACGACCACGTGGCAGCGAAATAAATTTATCAAACGCGAATTCGAGTTGTTAATTCTCCCGCGTACCTACAATTTTATTATTCTAAACTTTAAATAAAGCGTGTGGTCGACTTTGACTGTAAGTCACTGCATATTTGCTCAACATAGTATATAAATTCATGTATTTATACATACATTACCTATTCTAATTCTCTAAAACACGTGGCCACGATTAACTTGACTACGTTAAAATGAACTATAATATAAATCAATTTAAATAGATCGTAAATTCTTCGTAAATTTTTAAGCATATTAGACAACACAAAATCAATCATTTTGTTCGTAACGAACAATATGTATAATTCGTATATACATATACATAACATACAATATAACATACATACATCGTATATACATATACATACAATATATAATTCGTTGTTACGTTGTTATTCAACAATAAACGAAAATTTTTGTTCGTAACTCGTACAATTTATGTTCGAATTCGCCCGATTTCTACTTTCCGGCTCTGATCAGAGAGATTACACACCTCGTAGCACTTTGCTTTGTGACAATTGATTCTCTACAGGCGCTCGGTAACAAACTAATTTTCTTAATTTGCTGGCAATTGTGTCAACAGTTAGTCCAAAATAGTATTAGTTTATTCGTCGAATTGTATGAAAACAATCCAAGTCTGAAGGAACCATTGATTTAAGCCATTCAAAACTGTTGTATCCCGTTAATGAAGTTTCGACGATTTTAATTTACTGTTCCGCGTGATAGAGAGACAAGAGACGTGTAGAACACGTTCGGGGCTAATTCATCGCGCGTTTACACACATTATGCGAACCACACACGCGCAACCGCTCGATAGGGGGGTGGAGCGCCATTGTCAACAGTTCAGGTGCCGAGAATAGCTCGATCGTCCACGTAGTTGACTATAAGAAGGCCTTAAAGGTTGTCTGCTCCGAAGGTGGGTCGATTTCAATTAAACCTCTTATGACGAGAACCCACACCTTGCTCAAACATAATAAGTTTCACATACCCTTTCGCCCTGCAGGCAGATTCTGCTCCGTTATTCTAGTTTTATGCTGTTCCCAGAGGTATCTGGAAATACCGAGATGGAAATCATTAAAGCAAGAGTAGTATCGTTCTTTCTAATACGTCCGCGAACAGTTCTGATACCTTCTATTCTGTTGATACAATTTTCGAATATTTCGTTCGTAGCTGCGGGGAAGAATAGCTTATGTCAACGTTTCGTCTGTTGTTTCGTCAATATTTTTCTTTAATTTGAAGTGTCTTGCATATAAATAGCTTACGTCAATATTTGATCTGCTGTTTGCCAATGTTTGTCTTCAATTTTAAGTGTCTTACATAAAAATAGCTCATGTCAATGCTTTATGTGCTGTTTGCCTCTGAGATACTGTAAAGTTATTGTTATTTCAAATTGGTAAAATTGAATAATCGAATGACGTGAGAACCGTGAGAATTAATTTATCGAATGATGCATTAGAAGTGAGAGGCAATTCAAAATGTATATGCACATTCGGTATAAACAGGATTCGTACACTGAGATTCATGCTTTTTACAAAATGTAATTGCTTGTACTGTAATAGTTTTGTAAAAAAGGGTCACACCGTAATCAATCTGGACTGATTTTAAAGCTTGATGCTCCTGTCTTCGCAACTCATCGATCAGCCCTTCCTACCATGCTTTTATAGCTCACAGCAAACAAAAACTGAAGATACGGACTTCCGTGAAAATGTAACAAATGAAAACATACCCGAAACCATTGATCATTTGTTTTGCGAATAAATCGACCACGAATTTGAAGATCGAAGTTTCTTCTTTCTAATGACAGTGTTATTGTACGATTTTTAGTCGTTTTATAAAACAGGAACGACGAACAAGTAGAGTTTCTCATGAATCTTGTGATACTATGGATAGTACACCTCCAATTCAAAATTGAACTAGTTAGCTGCGTCGATCTATTTTTAGGATCAATTTCGTATACATTTTATCGATCACATTCGGTGTAATTTTTTTGACAAGCTGTTCTAAAATTATTCTAAGACGTGCGGAATATATTTTACAAGCATTTTAATCTAAATCGTAGAAGTATTTTCAAGCTTGCTGTTTGGTACATCAAATGTAATTCAGCTTCTTTTGACGTAAGTGTAAACCACCAGGCAAAATGTTAAACAAAATACTGTGGAGAACGCAGGATCAGAGAATACTGACTCTGAATTTGAGACGATGAAGTGGAAAAATTCGTAGACTTTTAACTGTGGAATTGAAAACATAGTGATATAGTTCACTGGAGTTTTGGAGATTCCATTTGCATGGGGCGGACGAACGAGAGAAAAAAATTCGGATCGATCCGTCGACGGACGGACAACAGTCGAGAGCATGTTTTAAATTGATTAAAACAAATATAGACACCATTTGGGAGCGCTGCCTGCTTCCGTTTAGTAACGTTCAAATAAACTGAAATTGGCTGGGGAGAGGGGTAGGGGTAGGGAGAGCCACGGGGGGGCTAAGAATAGTACTGTATATCAGAATTTAAAAAGACTTTTGTACGTGAAATCCCGAACGAACCATTAAATCAGTCCGCGTGGCGGAGTGCTATTTCGAACGTAGTAATCCTCGTTAAAAATTAACAACAACGATTTCGATGACGTTCGTTGCCGCCCAACCAAATATTAAGCGCCGCGTAATCGTTTTGCGCATTTGATATTATATCCGCGTTCGCCCGAATCATAACATACTGTTGACAATTTTATTTTTTCAATCAAGCAGATGATTCGTATTGTAATAAAACTGATTCGCACATTTGGATTGATTGGTTACTATCTTATTAAATTAAGAATTTTGGCATGTGTAAATTACACTTATCGCTTTTGCAAAAAAATAGTGTGATCATTATTTTATTATAGTTTTTTCTTTATTCGATTCTTTATTCTATGGCTTTTATGTACATATCGATTTTTAGAATACGTTTTTAGAAATTGTAATCCAAAATATTTAATTTGCTTCTTTTCGGGCTAAAAAATGTTTGATTCAAATATTTTGTCACATCAGAAATATTGAAGTTAAAACACGCAATTAATGTTACATCAGTCAACAACATTACAGTCTATTGGTTACATTGCCTTGAAAATGTGTTGCATAATATTCGATTAGTAATTTATAAATGCTAAAAGATAAGTTTACTAAAAGTTTAATAAAAAGATAAATTATATAGTCGTAAATTATAATAATTTAAATTGTGGTAGTTGTTTAATAGAAACTTCAATTGTAATAGATTTTTAGTAGAAATTTGTATCTTGATAAATTTTTAATAGAAATTATATAGTCGGAAGAAATATTGGTAGTAACCACGTGGTAAATGGATACCACTGTTTCTTGCCATTGACGCAGAAAATTTGCATCGTTTTGAAGCTGGTAATTGGAAACTCCTGTTTCTTCTAATTAGTGCAGAAAATTTGTACCATCTTCAGGCTGGTAATTGTAAACTCTCTTTTTTTTCTGCGTTTACAGTCGCATCAACCACCAGATGGGTTATTAGCGACTCAAGACAGAGTTAAAGTTTGTGATACAGTTGGGACTGCTTCAGGAAATGCAGTAACTTCTCGATTGCTTCTTTGTTCTTCAGTGTGTTTTCTAAAGGAGGTCTAATATTGTAGTGTTGTCTTTCCCATCGGTAAATTTTGCAGTGTAGG
>NC_135781.1:21352542-21472875 GCF_028453695.1 Augochlora pura
CTCCGGGCGGTGCCTTTCAAGGGGAAGCCGCGAGCTATTAATAGAAGATAGAAAAACGGTGCTGATACGCTTGATTTCGGTTATAATTCGCGAAGTGTACAGCGTTGCAAGTCAAATCCGGTAGACACGTTAAAATATTTCGAATACGAGCGCTGACTTCACACCGCCGAGAGAGAACAACGACATTACGACAAGCGAGATAGATATACGTGACAGTCAGCGCCGCGTGTCGGCTAATCAGGATAGCACGACATTAGCGTAGCTGACTGCGACGAGTCACAATTGAACAGTCACCAGAGAAGGTTGAGAAGATAGTCGAGAGAAACCACCGGATTGCAGCTCGCAGACAGAGTCTCGCTGTAAATCGTGCGCGTCGTTTTCTCCGACATACTCACGCTATCTTGAAAGCAAGTTCGAGCGTAGCACACTGCTTCCGAGTACCGAACATGTAAGTCTTTCGATAGAGAAAACTCAGAGGAGACAAGTTACATTACGTCTTGAGAGCCAGTTCTTCTGGAGAAGCTATTGCTGCCATGACACGAGCCTGTCATTCTCTCTAGGCAAGATTCCCTGGTCTCGTTGGCAAAATAAGAGGTTGAAGAACCAGCTATGACGAAAGAGTTTAACCGGGTGCCGCCGATTAGGATCCAATCTGGCAGCAAATACGAAATAACCCTCGTCCGGCACTCTTGACGCAGTTGAAGACCAGGAAGGACGAATTTACCGTACGTCGCTGCAGAGTTGTTCAGGCCACCTTGCTCTCTGAGTGCCCGTACTATTTTCCCCGAACTTCGACAGTATTGCCAAACGGAGAAATTGGAGAAGTTGCTGTCTAGCCGTACGTAGCGCGACTCGGACCATTGTCTACCTCGTACGCGCGTACGGTCAACATGGCTAGCCTGTCGACGTTGAGAACGTTCCTACGAACACCTCCGTCGACGCAGCTCGGAACCGCCTTCTTAGCGTTCGCCTCGGGCACTCAAGCGTGCTTTGTTGAGCGGCGAAGGTGGAGTTCCACAACGGGTGACAACAGAGGACAGTAGACGCTGAGAAAGTTCCTACGAACACCGCCGTCTATAAAGCCCAGCACTACCTTCCTCGAGTCCGCCTCGGGCACTCCGGAGTGCTTTGTTGAGCGGCGAAGGTCGTGCCACTCCCTCATACAAACACCGCCTGGGATACTGCCTCGAGCACCGTTTTAGAGTGCGTTGTTGAGCGGTCAGGCTGGTGGAGGGTGTGCCAGTCCCTCAAGCGACACCCGCCTGGGTAAACTGCCTCGGGCACCGTCTTAGAGTGCGTTGTTGAGCGGTCAGGTCGGTGAAGCCCCGGTTATGTCCATCCTTAAGCTGCCAATGTGACGAATAGAAGCATTCTTGTGCAGTGGACGTTGGCGGATACCGTCGAGTGTCCGGTCCAGCCTCTTCGACCACCTCACCATTTATGACGAATAGAAGCATAACGTGAGGTTGGAAGAAGGACGGCTATTTAACGCCAAAAAGGCTGTTAGATCGGCCTCACCCCCGGTAAGCACTGGCGGAGCCTTACAACCTCCACTAAGTTGGGCTCCGGGCTTGAGCAGCAAACACTCCTGCAGCCGTCGCCGATTGCACCTTGGTTTGAAACTGCACGTCTTAGCCGTTACAGAGGGAATCAAGGTTTGAATCCGCGCGCCTGCCACCGGCGTATTCCTTCAAACGGGAATCGTCGGTTTACATACAGTGCGCTAACTCCCCCTGCGCTACGCAGCGAGGTAGAGCGTTTCCCCCTCCGAACGCACGAGCATCGTTGCGAGGAGCGAGAGGAAACGAAGAGACAAATACGATAGTCGTCGTAACACAAAGTTGATTATACGTATTTTGTTAAATTATAGGCGTCCAAGGAATTAAAAAGTGAAGCGGAAAATAATCAACGCTTAGGACCTGACCACTAAGGAGCCTGCTCAGCGACGAGCCCTTTTTATCCTTAAAGGAGCCTACACCTTCAACGAGCCCGTTTTGCCCTTCAACGCACACCACGCTGTACCGTTGGGACGAAATACAATAAAAGGCTAGTCCTTTTCAGGAGTCGCGAAGGATATTCAAATACTGTAAAAAGATTAATTTCTCCTTGCTCTAATCCACGTCCCTCATATCCGGACCGACTAAGAGAGCGGTGGTTTTCAAAGCACGACCACAAACGCTATTTTAAACAATACGAATTCTGCCATAAAATTAAATCCCTCTAATGTCCATAAAAAATACAATAAGTATGACGGACTCTTAAAACGATTTTTCTAGCGTCTCGAATTACATTCGAATACTTTATCATTTTTGAAAGAATGCGTTTAAGGGTCGAATGGATTTCTCCTATCATGTTTAAATCCCCCTAATTTCTATGAGAAATACAGTAAGTGTTGTAGACCCTTAAAATGATTTTTCTATTGTTACGAATTTGAAGTTTCCAAGTACTCTTCATTATTTTCAAAGGAATGCGTTTAAGGGTTGAAGGAATTTCTTTCGCGGGCGTCGGATAGCGGCACGAATTCTCCCATATTTTGGACTTATTCGATCGTTTTTCAAGTCCCTTGAAATTCCAGAGCACGCGCGACAATTTCATATGCTGATGCCCTAGACCTCCTATTTTTACAACCCCAACAGCTATAAGCGATCGGAGCGTAAGTGGCATGTAATGCGCTGTCGGATCGAAGGAGGTCGGTCGTTACGTGCAGGGTATACGGTTATGACGCTGTGCGAAGTATTTTTCGGAGATAATATATCGATTGCGGCTTTTTTCATGGCGAATGGATCACGGGAAAATAAAAAAGTTGCGGCTCGAGACTATCCTTCTTGCAAACAAATCATTCCAATTAGAAGAAACTCTTTCCTTTTTGTGTTTACTTACCAGTACCACCTTCATATTCTGCTGCTAAGTTTTACTTCATTTTATAATTAGACTGCAGATCTTTACGCAAAATAAAACATCTTCCATATCAATTGCAAGAAATAGAAATCGAATAAAAAGTTATTCATCTGCTTGGTAAAACCTGTAGTCTAGTTTTGGTAAATTCTCGTAACTTTAAATAATCCTAACCGCATTTTACTTAATTTCGTAATACATTCTTATAATATTAAATAGTGCAAGCTGTTACAACATTCATTGAATTTTATTGTATATTCTTCTAATTTTAAACGGATATTTGTACTTGGCATGTGTTATAATTGAACAATTCTGAAGGAAATAGAATAAAAAACAATACTAAATTTTGTTTCATATTCGTATTTGCCAATCTTTGCCAAATTGTTGACGATATTTGTAGCCATCAAGATTATAAATTCATCCAAATTCCCTGATAAATGCTGCACGATATTTTATTTCTCTGCGACTGTATTATAATTTTATTAATTTATTTGAAATGCGGGATTATAGATAAAAGATAATTCGTGATACAGAAAATTGGAAGGGTTGCAAAGATTTGAGGATTGGTGAAAATACTATATAATCGATTGTATACTAAACACGGCTATAGAAGTTCACGGTGATTATTGAAGGTAGTGCACAGTCTCGGTGGAAATCTCTGAGGAATGAGGATGGAAAAGGGCTTCGAAAAGAAGTGGTTAATTTCACATTTGCATTTTCCATTTGTGACATGTCTGATAAAGTCGAATAGGCTGTCGCTTTGTATTAATGTAGAACCGCGTTATCAATTCGATATCAGTTCGATATCATTCTTTGTTATAGATAAACACATGTGCATCTCTGACAATCATTTCATTCAAACAATCTATTTTCAGGAAGCAAATATGTTCAACATTGTGTTCTCTTTAAATAATTTATGTAATCTCTGTTGCGACATTTCTACGAATAAGTTGATACAACTCCCACAGTTTATTCAGTCAATTTAGATCGGGATATAACTGATTTGATGGCACATGTGCGTCGTCCGGGTACTGTTGTGAAAACTCAAAAATGACAATACTTACGGTTACCATAAATAAAATTTTAGTAACTTTAGAATTTATTTATCTGAAGCAAGATTTTAAAATGCATTACAGAATGTGAAATCACAGTACAAAAAATGGAGCACTATGTATAAACAAACCATGTATAAAATTCTAAAGCTAATTTACGCTAAATAAGTATTTATGTTAAAAGTGAATATGTCGAGCGTAAAACAGTGAAAGCATTACAACAATGTAACAATACAAGAAAGTTGTTTTCAAATAAGTAAAATTATTAACACAGTAAACAAACGTTCGTTGTCCTCCCTTCTCTTCTATTCATTTTCTTTTAGTTTCCATAAAGATCTGTGGTTTATTTAACAGAGAAAATACATGTTTAGTCTCTTCAGACTAAAAAAATCCAATATGTCCTCAAAATCACAAAGATTTCAAGTTTTATAGGAACACGTCACGGCAAAAGATTAATTTTTGAATATGGACGAAGAATCCCGTCGCCGACTGATGGATCCGTGTTATGAATGCGAGGCGATAAAAGATTAGCGTCGATATATATGGCGAGACTTTTTAGCGGAATGCGTCAGAAAAGATAAAATGGCGTATTTCCTCGTAAAGCAGGACCGTTCCCGTTCGTCTTCGATAAAGCGGCGATTGGTTCAACGGCCGAGATGAGCGCAGGATATTCACGGTCCGAAAAGTACGACGTCATTGTTTCCATGGAAACGAAAAGGGGGGAAACAGTGACGTCACTAGCTGCAGTTCGAGGTGACGGAAGAAAAGGTCGCTGCACCCGCCGCTGCATCTGCCGTGCATCTGTGTAGTGACGTCACTGCATCACTACTGCGGCAGTTGTTTGTGTCGCGTCGTTGTCGGTGTTATTCGCGATTGTCATAACAGTTTTCTTTGGTTTGCCTCGACCGAATTGAATTTGTCCGAATGATTTCGACGGTGCAGAATTCGAAACAATACAAGTATCTTTTCCCGGTACATTTTTTTCGATTGAAATTCGTTTTAGCCGGCGCGGACCATACCTACAACAATTTGCAAAAATCAAGAACGCAATCGAAAACGTGGAAAACTGGTAGAAAAATAGAGACTGCGGAACAAGAATATGGAAAACATTTCGCAGGGAAAATCGACAAATTCTGACGAACGTTATTTTTCACTCAAATTAACTCTTGTCTATTCATTTACTTATTGTCACATCTACTTAACCCTTTCACGACTAAGGGAAACAGTTTTTTTCCATTTTAAAATTGGCGAATGTCGTATTTAATTGTTACCTTATCTGTATTTGTTTTAGACAGAATGTCAAAATAGAACGTATGCCGAATGCAATTACGTAAACGGGTTTAGAAAATAAGGGAACTGTCAAATCAATTGGCGCCAATGGTGAAACATTCGCGGGCTGTACTCTGCTATTGTTTCAGTTTACTGTGTCGTGTAATAATGCATTACTGTGTTAGCTCACACGTTTTACATTATTTGGTAAGTACAGTTTTGTGTAATAAGAAAGTACATGTGAACAAATGGAAACAAATACTTGATAATTATATTATAATAAACTAATAACTAAAATACATTGCATAATAAGCTTAACTATAATTTGTGTTACCTCTTTAGTCCATTGGGAAAAATATTTCCCATGAAATTCCAAAGAAGCTACACATTGTTATGTATTTTGCTTATAATTTTTATTTATTTTATATCTAAACGAACTGGAATAAACAGTTATGTAGTAATATTTATTACCGTATTTAATAATTAATATTACCTTTATTACCAAAATTAGGGGTTAATGAATAAGTGATGTACAAAGTGATAAATTAACGAGATCAATTGGTCATAATTATACCTTTATTCAAGAGAATAATTCCAAACATACTGCTAGAATATGTCAAAATTATCTATAACATGTAAAATAATCTTCTGATATCCCCCCTCTCCCAATCTCCTTATTCGAGTTACATAAAAAAATTGTGAAACCATTTAGATAGAAAAAGGTGTGAAAACTCTGAAAAACATTTGGCAACCTTATGGTCTTATAAGAATTAATGGCAATTATAAATGTAAAAAGGAATTTTAATCTGAGGGCAGGAAAATTAGGACAAGGACATCTACCCTAGGTGCCTCCAGTTACTGCATAATTTCGCTAAGCAATCTGGTTTCTTCTAAATATTTTATCTTCTCATAATTTTTGTCCTGTATTTGTAACTGTTCAAGCAATCTCTGATGGTGTTAGACATTTTTACTTTTTTTCCTGATATTGTTGTACGATTGCTAATAGAGAATTTGTCAGATCATCTGATGGAAAAAATTTAACTGCAAGCTTAGCGTTTAAGTTGTTACAAAGTTGTTTATCAGCACTGATAGATTATTAAATAAACTTTTCCTGGCTGTTTCATGTAACGTTTTGATGCGATTTCTGCGAACAGTACTATTAATCTTTTAAGTATTACTTAGTAATTTTTCATTGGCGAATGAAACTTTTCTTTATGAACGTCGAAAAATATCAAAATTTATAGATTTCTTACAGTTTCTGATCGAAAGTCGTGACAAGGTGTGATTTTTCGCTAGCTCCAATTGTCCGTAACTCGTAACAACGTCAAGCTTGGCACTTCGTCAGCCGATTTCAACGAATGTTTCAGCATGTATATAAAATTGCTGATAACTAAAAAATGCATTTTCTAAATTTTCGTTATAGATTCTGTTAAAAAAGTCGAACGACACGAATTTTTTATTTTTCTTTTGTCATTTCAAGTAGTAACATGTTGAAAAAAAACTATTATAGTCATTTTCTAATAGTTTAGTTCTTCTGTCATCTAAACAAGAATTCAAGTCATTTTGTCCAATTTGAAAAAAGTCATACCATTTCTGAACTATCCTTAGGTTTACTTGCTGCACCGTATAAGTTACAGAGATCTACGAAACACATTTCGTACATTTTCGTTACAGGCTCGAATAAAAATATTCGAAGCAATAGCAAAAGTTTTTTTGAATAGTTTTAAAAGTGTTATCGTGCTTTAAAAGATATCTGAATATTTCTTTTACCCGCTGTATAGTTTATATCCCTTACGATCGCTGCAGACAATTTTTATTTTGCATAGAAAGAGCCACCGTCAACTTATCAGTTAACTAGTTTAAAAATCAACGCGAAAGTTTGGATCGCACGGACGAGCTCGGCAAAGTGAGTGAAATAAAAGCGTGTAAAAAGGAAAATTACGAAAAGACATTGAGCAGCCAGTGTAAGCGAGCACGGACACTGAAAACAGGGCAAGATAAACCGGGGGGGGGGGGGGGGGGCTAAGAAAGAAAGCGGTCGGTAGCGTGCTGCAGGGGAAAAGAGTAGCATTGCCGGGGCGGCAGTGTGGAATTGCATAGTAAATTCAGCTGCGGGGCTTGTTCGAAACACGCTTGTTCCTCTTCCTCCCACCATCTAGTATGCAACGACGTTACTAGATTCCAGCTCGGCAAAGAAAATCTTCATACGCAACCCTACCTCCGCGGCATCCATCGAAATTACGTATTGCAGCGGTGGGATCAACTTCGAGGCACAGGCTCTCTGCGAAAACATGGTGCGAGCAAAAAGGAAGCGATCCCTCGGGCATTAATTTTATGTTCGTAGCTCGGAGCTTTATGATACATCTTCTCAATCTTTTATGCTTCATTTACTGCATGAAAGTTCGCCTGTAACCCGCGTACCCTTTGTGTGAACCTCCGGGAGGAGGTATTCGATGCAACGAATCAAGCATCTGTTATTAGAGCCATTTATAAATTTTATTCGGAAGTTTTATTCTTAATTTATAACGTTAATGTTTGGTCGCATCATTCTACCAGTCATATTAAAGATTTAGTATATTACAATTATGGTTTAGGAATGAGAACTTAATAAAACAAACGCAGTAATTTCGACTGCTAGATGTCCATTTAATTTTTTTTTAGTTAAATATAACAACGATGTAGATTTGTAGAGAAAACTTCCAAATCAGAAACAATAGATGTTCTTTATGTTTTTTATATTTTTATTATTACTTATGTTTATTTATTTTTAATACAATCATTTATTATTAATACCATTTACTCGAAACATCTCACTATTGCTATGCAGAATTAAAAAGTTAAGGAAAAATTGAAAGCTGTAGCCATGCAATATGTTAATGATTGTGCAAGTTTATATATTGCTTGATGTAATGATCGATGCACTTTTAGATATCGTATGTTAACTATAAAATATATGTGTGGCATAGAGCATTGAATAATGTTTGGCTAGTTCTCCTGAAAAGTCGAGCAATTCTACGTCAAGATCGATGCGACAAAATAATGAAATCTTCAGAGGAAGATCATTGTTCCCTGGGGCAGTAAGTTCTCCTTATGATGACGTAATTATGCGACCGGAATTGGCCGCGATGAAAAAAGATTTCTCTGGTAATTGGAAACGGTCGGCTAAACAAATCGACGGCGACCGGGTCGCGCCGCGCCACAGCCATTCCGAACTCGCAGCTAATCAGAATTGACCGAGTCCATTTTCCTCGCTGACGATCTACCGTTCGGATGAACAGAAAAATCGGAGCGATTCGGATACACCGAACGACGCGAAATTAAAATAAGAGGATCCATTGCATTCCTTTTCTCCTGATTACTTTCCGAGGTAACGTCCCCGCTTTCTCATCTGTGAAAAATACTAGAAATGAAAACTAGAAGACAATCTGCTCCGTCTCGACTTTCTCGTTGAAATAAGTACATTCGTTCTCACGAGCGAATTCGCAGTAGATATATTATATCAAGTTATTCTTATTTTCATGCTACGTTTTGCTCAAGTTATTTATTTTCACATTATATTGTTCAATTTGCAAAATGCAAATACGTTCACAGTTTTTATTATAATATATTCTTATAATATTTGTGTAATTAAGGAATTTATTCAACAATTGTCTATAAATGAATATATAGGTATAATAATCCTACTACGAATAAAAATTGCAATTGAATGACTCGAGGAATTATATAATAATTCTACTCCATTAAATTACGATGTAAACTGCAATTACGTAGTATTTTGTAATTATATATTAAATGTAATTCAATTACATTAATTACAAATTACAATGTGATTGAATTAAAATTAATAACGATACGAATGAATTATAATTACAAACTAACCGTCTATCGCATGAATTTTTGTGGCAAGGTAAAGAAAATATATTTGGCTGTTGCGAATCTTAGATAATAACGCGCAAAGAATTTATAAGGATTTTTATGACTGTTTCCATATAGAATCTTCACATGGAAACAAATATAAAAATCACAGAAATAAATTTATTGGATAATTATCGATATCAATCGGTGCTAGAAGAACAAATACAATGATCTCGTATGCAACCAGTATACTTACAATTTTTAATTTAGTTAACCCATTCACGAATGAGGGAAACATTTTTCCCCCACTTTAAAATTGCCAATTGTCATGTTTAATAAAACGTACGCCGAACGCAATTATGTAAACGGAACGTATTGGTACAAAACATAATTTGTCAGCACACGAAATAGAAAAGCGGGAAAATTGAAAAGATGTGGAAATTGTGGTAACACCGCGTAGAAAACAGGACGCAATCTACTTTACAAACCAAAAGAGATTGCTTCAATAAATATCATAATTAGCATATAATTTTGTATAATAGTTTTATTTCATAATTTTTAACGATTTTAGTTCACATTAAGTTATGATAAACCAATGGATAAAAGACATCGCATAATAAGATCAACTATAATTCGTGTTACCTTTATAGTCGATTGGAAAAAATATTTCCCATAAAATAAAAAAAAATACATATTGTCATGTATATTTTTGCTGATTTTTATTTATTTTACGTCTAAATTATTTTATTCGCGCTTAGCAAACTTATGGCTACTTAAAAACGGTATGCAATAGAGAGCTACAGAATAATATATAAACAGGTAATAATGAATACGTAAGAATACGTGATAAGGAAAACCTATTTTCTTTGAAGCACAAAGAAAATTGCGTACCGTATTAAAATACTATCTCTGTAACTTTCATGGTCGCAAAAACCCCCAGCGTGCCAGTACTTTTTCAAGCCACTGTACCTTTTTACCCAGGAATGTACTTACAAGCAAACTAGCACGAATCGCCCAGTAACAACGTTTTCCCGTGTGACAGGGCTCGGTTCTTCTAGCACCGTGGAAAAGGCTGGAAGGTGTCGGCCGCCGTGAATAACATGAGCCACCGCGCTTTTTATTCGGCATTTTCCGTAATACAGCGGCGTTCTGTCATCTCGTTATTTTCGTAGTTCCCGTGTTTGCCGGCCGAACACATCGCTGATTACCGTGGGGTGCCAGTTGTCGAGCTTGTTCGGTTTTTTATCGCTCTCGACGGCTATCCGCGTTTACCCAGTTCGTTAGCGCGGAATACGCGAGCGGAACGCGCACTGTAACGATGCGCCGGATCCCGAGGCAAAGCGGAATATTTTCGTACCAATGCCCTCCGCCGAATTTCACGCGGGATCACCGCGATCTTTTTTCTCTCTGACACGTTAACCGTTCCACGTGATCCGTTTCATCAGCTTTTTCCTTCCGAAGTCCATTGAAACACTGTTCTCCACTGTTTTGGAACTGTTGCGAACAGTTCCAATATATAATAACGATTGAATCCTTGCGCTCTGTGCTTTATGAATCATTTCTCTCCCTAATTGTATTACACACAGATCACGTTATGTACAGACTATGGCAAAACTGATGGTACCATCGTATAGGAGTTGATTTTATGTCATGAAGTATGTTGAAAATATAGAATTAATTTTATACTTCATATAATTTGAATGTTTCCTTTGTTGCTCTGTCCCTCGTTTTTTAGAATGATGATTTGTATAGAAACTAAGAATTTTCCACCTTACCTATAAAAAACGGAAAATTGATAGAAATGTATTTCTTTCTAGTACATTTCTAATTTTGCACGTCAGCTATTCACTGCATTATATCTAATTTTATATTTCTAACTATTTTGTTTATCCGCGCACACACGATTGTCTCGAAGATACGCGGTTCCCGGTGATTCTTTCGAATGACAAGGATGATAAAATTGGTTGATGTAAATGTAATAAAACTCTTTATTATAATAACACTTAATAACAAAATCGAAATTATAAACGACGTTGATTCTGCGAATATTATTAGTTGATTACGATGCAGCGAATAACTAACAGATGAGAGTGATGGTTAGGCTAATGAATCTCGTGTGAAGTGTATGTTTGTTCTGTCTGTTCGTCGAACTGATCATCTCCGAGGTAACCTCGGAGTGGGTGTGTATTAAAATATGGAACAAGCGGATTCGTAGATAACAATATGTCGGAAAAAGTAAGGGAAACGGTCATCTTGAATTGATTGGTTCAAAGAAAAGCGTATACTAACGGAAAGTGACCGCCCCGAACTCATCGTCACCCGCAGGTAGTGCTCGTACCCTCGGGTGAAGCTCGCGAAGGATCCGCGTGTACCAGTGACGGACCGTGGCAGACAATGCATCATAAAGGGGCCTTGTGCGTTCGACAAAATACTCTAGTGCGGGTCTTGGCAAAATATTAAAAGCTGATGGCCAGATGTGGGATTTATTGAAGAAAATGACAAACAATAGATTAAGCACCGGCCTTTTAGAGACATTACCGGTCAGGAATGCGTTGAGAATATTTGAAAATTATACTATGCGCGTGTTTTTATGACGGTAGTTATTGCTATAAGCATAATTTCGCCCTGCAACAGAACAGGGTGTTAAAATGGCAATGACGGCTGTAAACTAGTTCCGTTCTGTAACGGAACAATTTGTTTCAATTATTTATATTAAACTACCAATCTTCAACATTTCTAATATTAGCATTTGTAATCTAATACATAATCTAAAAAAATACCTAAGTAATTCATTTCCATACATATGTATTATTACACAAATTTCATAAATAACAATACGTTATCTGTACAAAGATTAATCGAAGGATTTTTTACATGAAATACCAATACAGTTTTTTCCCGATAGATATTCGATAAAGCTATTTTATAAATATCTGAAAACAATATATATTATCAGACTGTAGATCGTTATGGAAAATCAATATGTTCCGAAATAATTGCAAGAAAGAGCAATACAATAAAACTGTCTTTCTTCTTTGTATTCTGTATACATATTGTATATATTTGAATATACTGATATTTAAAGCTCGTTTCGGTGTAAAATAAACTTAAATAAATATTCGCATTTAAAGTTTTTATGGCCTCAATGTTAAAAAGATATTTTTCTTAAATCAATAGATTTTTTTAAATCAATTAACGACGCTAATGTAGAATTATTAGTAATTGTAATAAAAAGATATCCTTATGTGAAGCTATGTTACTAATCAGATTTACTATAATGTACCTATATTTAAGGCCAGTATTCAAATCAGAAATATTTAAATGTATATACCTTTAAAACTAGTTTAGAAGTGCATCGAATTCAGTGAGATATACTATTGTGGGTCTTTGTTTTCGTCCGGTGCATCCTAAAGGGAATCCTTTCCCTAAAGGGAATCTGCATCGATATATACGCGACCGAATGGGAATCGGAGCGATGAATCGTTGCGGTCGCTGCAAACGCATTCGACTGCAAAAAAATATAATTGCTTCGAATAATGAAGAACTACGGTCGGTCCGGTTAATCGATTAAGAATTGATTGGCTTGATGAACTATACCGCGACGAACAAGAGTATCTAATGAATCCACAAAGTAATCACATTTGTCGCGTTCGATTATTCAAGCGATTAATTCCGTGCGAATATTACGATTTACATTTTCGTCGCCTGGTCGTTAGTACAATAGTTAGGCAGAGACTTCGTTTTATTTACCCGCGTTTATCGCTTTGTCCCATAGATCGTTTGACACGGCTTGTTCGAAAGAATTAATTACCAAGAAGTTTTAATTGTGGTGTACAAAGCATTCTCTCGTTCTTATAATTTAAAGAAAATTGAATCAGATATAAATTAAGCGTCCTTTTAAATATATTTTAATTATCAGAAAAGTTTTTTACAATGAGTTCCAAAGTCAGTCACATGAATTGAATAAAAAATACGTCAAAGGTGCGTCGTTTTCTTTTTTCTTAGTGGTGTTACGTCGCATCAGGTGCAAGGCTATTAGCGACCTTCTATTTAAATAGACCTTATATTTTGTTTATTAAGCCTTTATCTCTCAGAAATTTTAATAGGTTCTATTGAAACGAATAATTTGGAAAGAACTAAATGTAAGAATGACTGGAAATGTTTGAAAAATTGATGTTGAAATTCGTGTTATAAATATTGCAAACACGAGTAGCTAAAATATGCGATCTTGAAGACGTAAGAAGAATCTAACGATATTGTTACACTACTTTTAACTTGTCAAAATTATTCTATGAAATGCTTTATTTTTATTTAATTTCTATTTCGAACAGTGTCCACAATCTAGTAATAATACGCGCCTGCACTGTAATAATCAAACATAGAAATTCAGTAAATTCCTCAATTATAAAAGTTAAAAAAGCTTCTCCGCTTAACGATCATCCCGATATAAACAATTTTCGAACAGTATAATTCGTGACATTCGATTTATTCCATCCTTGTCCAATTTTAAAAATCGAGTTAAAGGGACGTTAACTTTTCGTGACGACTGTGTATTTCCGGGTTTGGTGCAGTATTTGTGCAGCTCGGTTTTCTTTCTCGTGCGACGGCGTCCCTGGTTTGTACAGAGGCAATTATTATTGGAAAGGAACATCTACGAAACGAGAGGTTTCTCTCCAATGCGACACCAATTTCCGGTGCTCGAGGACAATGGTCTCCGAAGATGGCCACTGCTACCTTTTGGGAAATCAAGGAACGAGGCGTTGAAAGGATAGGATGGAAACGTTTTTCCTAGATATAGATAAATTTAGAGCGTCCGCGAAAGTTCTCTCCTCGTGCGAATTTCTTTCAGAAATACCTCTATAGTGATTGAAAAGTAGCAATTTCGATGTTTAGACTGTGTTAGAGAGAAATAAAGGTATAGTAACAGAATCTTACATCACACATAGCAAACAGAATCTTCGTACAAATTTTCACTTTCAATGACAATTTTACATTATTTAATATAAAAGAAGAAATTGTTAATAGCTTTTTGAAAATTAGAGACTAACTGTTAAGAATTTCTTAAAAGATTACTAGAAAACTACAGTAACGTCATCCGTGATCTATTAAATTAATTTATGATGTATGACAATTTTTTTCGAAATTAATATTTAAGAAAATACTATTCAGCTTCTTTTAGACACCAATTATTGATAAGCTTCCGGCAAATAAAGTGTTAACATTTCATCTGTTAGTAACATGCAAGCTGCTGGAGTATATTAGTTCTACTAGGTTATCAGTTCATAATCGGTTGAAATATTATGTAATATAATAATGAGATTATAATTATATAATATTATAACATTATATAATAATGAAATCATAATTATAGAATATTATAACATCATATAATAATAAGATTATAATTATATGATATTATAACATTATATAATAATGAGATTATAATAAAATTGCACTTAGTCTTTTACACGACTTTTATTGCAGTGCGTCTGGGTGAACTTGATTTCCCATAGGAACGTTATTATAATTCTGATAAATGCAACGTAAAAAGTAGCTGCATTTGTAGTCTGCATACTACGAGAGTTGCCTTTAATATTTCGGGATTAGAGAACAAAAACAAATATTAATCATCGAAAATCACTTTATTGTTTTTCAAAATATTCCCCATGAAGATCTATACACTTTTGCATGCGTTTGAACCAATTGTCGAAGCACTTTTGCCACTCTGATTGAGGTATCTCCAAAACATGCATTCTGAATGCAGCAACCGCTTCTTCAGGTGTCGAAAAACGTTGACCTCTCAGTTTGTTTTTTACGCACGGGAATAAAAAGAAGTCATTCGGTGTCAAGTCAAGACTATACGGCGGATGACTCATCAAATCGATGTTTTGGGTGCTCAAAAATGCAGTTGTTTGAGCCGATGTGTGAGAGCTCGCATTGTCGTGCTGAAGAGTGATCCCTCTTCGGCGGTTGGTTTTCCTGATTTCTTGGAAGACAACTGGCAAACAAATGGTTGTGTACCACTCAGAATTGACTGTTCTGCGTTGTTCTAGTGGTACGGTTGCGACATGTTCAGTTTTTCCGAAAAAACAGGCGACCATTTGCTTGGAAGTGCTTCGTGCACGAACAACTTTTGTTGGATTTGGCTCATCTTGAAACACCCATACTGTCGACTGCTGTTTAATTTCGAGCTCATACGCGTAAATCCACGATTCATCACCTGTCACGATGTCATAGACGTGTTTCGAAGCACCGCAGTCCTATTTTTTGAGCATTTCCTTCGACCAATCGACACGAGCCTTTTTTTGAGCGATTGACAAATTGTGTGGGATCCAACGCGAACAAATTTTTTTGACAGTCAAATGTTTATACAATATTGAATGTATGCTGGTCCCACTAATGCCTAAGGTTGTCTCAATCTCACGATAGGTCACATGACGATCTTGCAATATCAGTTCGCGCACAGCATCAATGGTTTTCGGAACAACAACTGATTTTGGACGACCTTCACGAAATTCGTCTTGGAGTGAACTACGACCACGATTGAATTCACCATACCATCGATAAACACTGGTCCTTGATGGAGCTTCATCGCCAAAAATTGAATTAAGTTCATCCATGCACTGTTGCTGAGTTAATCCACGTCGAAAGTTGTAAAAAATAATCGCACGAAAATGTTCACGACTTAATTCCATTTTTGGGCCGAGATGGATCTTTTAAGTTACTGTAAACAACACAAATAGCGCTCGTATGTCAAAACGTTCTGAGTACGTATAACCTCAAAGATGTCCAACTTTACGATAGAGCTGTCAGTCGCCAGATTGCAACACTAGGGTTGCCAAATCCCGAAACATAAAAGGCAACCCACGTATTACACTTTTTATTAATAATCAAACTGTGAATTTCATACATTTATGGTAAAACTACAAAGTCGCAATTTAAAAAATTGGGAGACTGCAAGAATTGAAAAATATTAACATAAAATTGGTATTGTTAAAATGATTAAAGGGGTTAATCATCTTCCTGCAATTAATGCAAACAATTTTTGTTTCGCATAGAAATCTGCATTGTAGTAATAATAAAATTAGATGGAATCACTTTGCGCGATAACACTGGGCAAAAAATGTGTTGTAACGGGTCTGTTTGCGCAAACGGTTCGACGATATTCCTGAGGGCTCCCGTAAAGAGATTAGGGATTTGCGATCCGGTAACGGGGCGTGTTCACACGCGTGTTCACGCGCGTTCACGGGCGGCGGTTTCTAAAGAACGCCCCGAGGAGCGTCTAACTCGAGCGCCTCGTCTTTTTCATCATCGTTTCCAGAGGCAACACAAGCCACGGTGATGCGCTTCATCGAGCGTGAATAACTTGACATCAGCCGCCATAATCGTTGCAAGGTAAGATGAGTCGACCCGGAGAAAATGTAATATCCGTCGACTCTCTTTCTCGCTCCTCCTAGTCCCGTCGCTGGTAACTTCGCCGCCGAAGTGAATCTTTTGCGTCTACGAACCTGATACAGGATCCTTCGATCGATTCTATGGAGTATCCCCTTTTAAATTGATCCTCTTGGATATCTGTGAAACTGTTGCAGATACCGGGAGAATACAGTGAATAAAAGTTGCAGGGCATCGTGAGGTATAATAGATTGAGATAAGTAACCGTTTTGAATATACCAAATGAATATAAAGGTTAACTGTGTTTACGTTCATTTGAACGTACAACCTTTCATTCGCCAGTCGAAGTTTATCATTCTCTATAAAACAAAATTGCTGGACCACTTGTGGCTGAAAGAGATATTTTGATTTGAATATTAAGTATAGCGAGTCACAGTTCTATTGATCCTATACGAAACAGTATATCTCTCCCTGATTTAATTTTCAACTACAATGTGGCTAATGTATATTGTTCTTTTATTTTCTCTACGTAATTGAAGGAATTATCGTAATTTCCAACTCTTAATTCACATGTTAAAGTAAATTGAATTATTAAAAAATTCTGAAGTTGTGATGAATTGTACTTGAAAATTGATGTTTGCTGATTTCGAGTTGTATAAATATTATATATCCGTATAAAGATTCGGACCTTATAGGGTCAAAATATTTTTTAAATCAGTGATATTTAATTGTAAATGGTTTAGTATCTTGTTTGTATAGGGCTGTTATAGTGTTAGGCTGTGTGTAATATTTGCTTGAAATAGCTTGCAACGTGTATTAAAAATTGTAATAGCTCGAAGTGCTTTGCTATTTATTTATTTATTTGTTCTATTTGGTAATGATATATTGTTCTCTTTCTATACGCTACGTTGGATCTTGAAGAACAGATGATAAAGCTCCTAATGGAATTGCAAGACATACATCTTTGGAATCAGTACGTCTTGAGTGAATGGATTTATGGTACACTGCGTGCCTGGCCATAACCGGTATATACTACTTACAGTATTTGCGTCGGAGAACGTTAGTCACGTTGTGTACCAGAAATGTACGGAAATAACACCTACACAACGTAGGAAAGTAGGTTAATCCACAGTTAATTAAATTACATTAAATACAAAATTATTCGTATAATTTCATTTCATGTCTGACAATATATTTTCTTGAACCATTTGTCTCACTCGTTGGCCAACATTGAATAAATTAAATACCATAACTCGGGAGATGCAACCCTTACTATTTGCAATGTAGAGTAGCTCAATTAGCACAATTTCATTTCTGTTGTGTCTGACTAATGCCACTTAGAACTACTTAATCCCCCTGCCAACTCTCCATTCTTAATAAACTAGATTAGAATTCATTATGAAAATTAACAATTTACATATGCAACAGAATTTACTGACTTCACCAATACAATTCTCTTGCATGTCTGACTACTGACATTTGCAACTACTTAAGTAATTTCTTCCTGTTTATCTCTACCTTTAATAATTAAAGTTATATAAAGAATTACATGTTTAACCACGAGCTATCTAGATCTACTTATATATGTCAGTCTTGGACATTAATGACTTTTTAGTTTCTGGATTATGAAAAATAACTGTTGCTTTCAATACAATTCATACTAATACTACGAATGAAATCATACTGCTTGTCTGACTACATACCATCCAAAAAAACTTGTATCCTTCACAGACCCTATCATTAATAAGTTAATATCAACATAAATTGTAAAGTAAAATAACAATTTCAATTCATTCTCTGCCAGTTGCTCGTTGTTAATAAACAAATACCTTAAAAATTATATAATCATTGCAATCATACAATCTTGCAGTATGGCTGACCACATATCGATTAACACTACTTGTTCATATTACAACCTCTCACTGTTAACAAATCCACTTCATCTAGGGATAAAAAGAAAACAACTACCACTCACAACATGAGTTCTGGTTCTATAACACAATTTTGCTATGTGTCTGACTACATACTCTTTAGAACTACTTACTCCTCCTACCAATAACTAAACCTACAATTAATAAAGTAAATCAAACTTCGTCAATATAGAAAATTCTTTAAATTCACAAATAAATTACATCATAAATAGAATTTTTTTGCGTGTCTAACCATATGCTAAGTATTCAGAACTACTTAACTCTGAATTCTCAGAAACACTTAAGTTTCTAACTATAAACAACGGCTACCATCAGCAGCACTATTCTTGCCTGTCTAGCCACCACAATTTTACTCCCGACCACACAGCAACCCAAACTACTTATTGCTCTAACAACCCCTACTATCAGTAAATCACTTTGAACTCGAATTGATCAAGGAAAACAACGTCTACCACTAGCAATATAATGTTCCCTAGTCCTCTCAGCAGATTTCGGCTACGTGTCCGACTACACACCAGCCAGAACCACTCGTCTCCGGTCCATCCCCTAGCGTCAATAAATTCTGCCAACACCGGAAGTGGTACGTTTCTATTTCACGATGTACGATCCGGATCGTCACACCGTCCGGATCGTTCCCTGTCCGAGACAGGCAAAATTAATCGCGCGGCGAAGGTGGTGCCGGGTTCCGGATCCCCGAAAAGATCGCCGCCGCGCTGGTAATCCGGTCAATCCACCTTCCTAGGGTTCCCGGTGGATGATGACGCGTCGACCTCGCCACCCCCCATCTCGTTTCTTCGTCACACCCCCGTCGGTTATCTCTTATTCGAGTGCGTCAGAGGTGACGTCACGTAGTAGCTAGGCAACCGCACCCTTGCTTGCGGTCCACAAGCCGCCGCTTTTTCCACCTTTTCGTTCTCCACCCTTTCCCGTCCTTCGGATCCCGATGCCGGCGACGAAGGACGAATTCGAAGGCCAGGCGGGTACGTCCAACACTATAATACCACCCCTCGCAGAAAACTAGTCGATCGAAATCGTGAATCTAATGGGTGGAAAAATTGTTTAGAGCGTGTATTAGTACCGAAGGAATAATACGTGCATTTATTAATAGTTCTTGTAAACAGCGTTATCTTTTCTAATCATATTTATGTAATATGTCTGCAATGTTATTTTTGTTTCTGAACAATTAACGTACATATTATTTTTTCAACAATGATACTCGTAATTTCGATTGTCAAAGATTTAAAAAAGACGTTTCTTTTTAATTATGGTAATGTACTATGATGATGTAGTATTTCATTTTTTACGAGATATAATGGATACATCGTTACGTAAATATTATGAAATGATTTAAATACAAACGCGTCCATTTATGTATTTATTTATAGCCGACGAATTTTATCTACGTACTTGAATAAATACTTCAAATATTTTGAAGAAATGAAAATATTTGTACATCAAATATGCGAATATTTGTAACGATAAACACTTGGCTTGTTTGATCAATTACTTTCGTAGCTTGCAGATATTTAAAACCAAAAGATTGAATATAAAATGGAAAAATTGGAAATGTTTGTTCTCACTTTATTTGTTTTTCACATAAAATACAAACGCACAAGCTGTTTCTTGTTTAGTAATTTCATACTTTAGAAAAAAATGTAAAACTTTTTTCAAGAAGGAATAGGAGTACAATAAAATAAATAATAAATTTCTATAAACTATACAATTTTTAATGTATACATTTCGTTTACAAAATACATACGTTATTAAAAATATATAGCTTGAACACAATTATGCGATCTTCTAAATCTTTTCTGCGGAATTATAATAACAATACTTCTGAAATTTGCAGAATATTTCACCGTGCTGCTGAAAGGGTGGAAAACAAGTTTTCTATCCGCCCAGAAATATTTACTGTAGAAATAAAGTAACATTTGTACAGTTCGCCCGCTTTGAATTTTTCTGTCGCACGATCAATCATTGCCTGTATGCTTTCGAAACAGGAAGTTCAAAGCGAAGTTGAGTCTTCATGCTTTTATTTATAACTTAAACCTTGTTATTCAATTATATCTAAATAAAAAATTTAATAGCTCAAATAAAAATAATATGAAATGCTATGATGAAATCTAAACGTTGTCATTAAATTACACAAAATTAAAGAATTAAATAATTCAAGTAAAAGTAACGTAAAACACTGTAAACAATAAAATAATAATTCCACGAGTTATATATAAGCTTAATTTCGTTGATAAATTGCAAGAACTGTTGAACTGAATAATTAAAACAAAGGTAACAAAATGTTATCACAATATTACGAAAAATAAAATAAATTGTTGTAAAACGTGTGAACGAAAGTCTTTAAGTATACCTAGTGTTACAATACTGTTCGTACAGGAACGTTGTAAATTGTACGTAATTCAAACATTATTTTTCACTGTAACTTACGTCTGCATCGAGATTCAACGATTTCTTATAATTTCGCCAACTCGAATTCACAGAACCGTGTCCCCGAATTCGAGGGCCGAGAGCGTAAAGCATTTTCCGCCATCGTTAGTGCTGGATTATTCTACCTGTTCTCTGTACACGCGAAACGAATTGTGTGTTCTCCTCCTCGGCGCTTATTCTCGAAGGGTAGAGTGTGCTTGGTGAATCGATAATTACTCTCGGGGCTCTAGCTGGTCAAAGTAGCGTTTAATTGGCGCAACAGGGAGAGATAGAAGGAGAGAAATGGAGCAGAAGAAGGTCATAGTAAGGGTCAAGAGCGGGTATATTTTTTTCTTCGCAGAAAATAACCGTCTTATAATAAATGAAGCACGTGTCGGCCGTCTTCTGTAGAAAGTTTACGAGCTACCCCTCCGAGAACCGAAAGGGTGGGCGCGTAAGCTGATTTGTACGTCAACCGAGGGATAATTATCAGAGACACTGACCATTTATCCTGTGCGGCCTGACGAGATTAAAATCAAGTCGGTTCTGCTTTCCCGTACAATTAAACCACGAGCTTTACTAGCTGGTTTACAGAAGCAGAGATCCACCACTGGAAAGATAGCATCGTGAAATTTCGTAACAGCGTTGCTTGTTAAGCCTCCGAACAAGTTAAAAATTACAGGTTAGTCTGCACAGTGTGCACTATTATCGCATTATTCGATCTTTCATACGTAATCATATGAAGATCTAGAATATGTATTCACGATTTGCTCGTCAATTTTTAATGGTCGCCCAACAGTCTTGTGTGAATCGCATTATATTGCATTTGTCTAACGTGGCCACCAGAACAAATACAAATCGGATTATTGCATATCGTAAGCGCAACATGCCATAGTGATACAAGTTCAGCGTTCTTAATGAAAGCAAAAGCCATTCGACTAGATATGACGAATGGAGAAAGATTAAAAGTAAAACAATTGGCGGAAACAAATTTAAGTGCATCAGCAAATGTTACTTCGAAAACAACAAAATTTCCAGAAATTATTCAGGAAGACGAATCTCAAAGTTTGTATAATTTAAAGAACAAAGAAAAATGAGACACTTATTTAATGACTTGTGTCGATAGAATGAACGTAAAATTTGTTGCGTTTTCCCCAAAATCAATGAATTATGAGTGTTTCCGAAAGTATTTTATAAATATTGTAGCTTTGGTAAATAGTTGTTGCGTTCAAATAAAATTTCACACGAGGATAATTGCTAAATGTACAAATACAGTAAAATTAACAATTCATACTAACCTAGTTTTATATATACTAAAATCTAAATTTTTCATAAAAACCGAATACAATGTTTTTCTAATGTAATTTGACGACACTTCTCAACATAAATGTTCGACCATCGCAAAAAGAACTTAAATCTGTTTATACATATGCAAATATTTTACGACTACAACTGTTCCAAATTACATTTTAATGGTAATTTATCGCCAAGTGATGAATATATTTTATTATATTAAAAAACTTTTTTCTATTTTATATTGTCGTGGCGTAAACGCTATTTGGAAAACCGGATTTAATGACGGTACGTGATATACAGGTAAAAATACCGAAATGTATACCATATGTGACGCCCGTGCCGGTAAAAATAACCAAATATTTACTGGTATAATATCGGTATGAGCCCCTGGGTTTGGTTACAATGTTAAAGTAATCGATCGTACCATAACGGTGCGACCGACGATCGCGGCGCTTCCACAGTCTTCTTTTATTTTACCCGTATGAGACCATGATCGAATAATGGTTCCTTTAAATATTATAAAGGTACGACAGAAAATTACCGGTATCAGTCTCTGTTCCAAACCTAAACTGAGTTAACCTGTTCCTGCACCAAAGCCTCAATTATAAATATATTTGTCAGGATTGAGTGAAATACGCGAGTTTTGTGATAGTAAAAGTAGGTGCGAATATCTGATTAAGGAAGAATGTTAATCAACGTTGTTAATCATCGACATAGAAACATGTCTTTCGCGCACGATCGAAACGAACGTCAGAGCGAGAAAAAGAAAGAAGGCAGGAACGATCGAAAAACAATTGATGCATACGTGAATGATCTCCATGGCAACATGAATCAGTACTGGTTACCAGATCACGTTGATCTACTCGAAATAATCATATTTCTGACAATATTGTTGCTTTGTTTGAATAAATTTATTCAGACATGGCCACAAGAAACATTGAAACCTAGAGCTTGAATTTCATATTTTAACAATATTTGCCTTTAAAATTATTCTATCTTGGATCTTTTCGCTAGAATAACTTCCTAGCATTGTAGCAAAAGAAAACAACCAGCCCACAGAGGCAGATAATGGCAGTATTTGCACATAGGAAGAGCTTCCACTAGAAAATATTTGGATATTGATTTAAGTAAAAATTTCATGAAACACGAAAGGCAAAATAAAATAAGACATTATTTCGTCCGTGAATTAAATAATTAAATAAATTAGGGAAAAATCATTTCCATATGAATCGAACTAAATTAAAGAAAACAAAGGTGACAATAACGGAACTTGGTGATGATAATATAACTCAGAACTGCAAAATGTTGTGAAAAAAGAATAGCTATATCTAAAAATAACGAAAGAACGTTCGTTGAAAATAAAGCTGTGACTTTTTTAATATAATAAGAGGCTCGAATGGCATCTTTCATTTTGCAATCCACTCGCGGTTCCGAAGCTTTATTTTTCGATCGTCTAGGCTTTTTAACCAACGAGGCGGAGAGAGGAAAAAAGCGAAAGGAACAAAGGGAGGGAGAGAAATAAAGGTAAAAAGGCAACGCCCTTCGTCCTTGGCGCGGAATATCGATAAATGTCGTTCTCGAAACGACAGTCAGTTTTCAAATAAAACGCGAAACTGGGTTGGTCGTTAGCAGCTCGCAGTCGCCTTGTTTCCTCATTAACTTTGCGCCCAATTAGAGAACGATGGCGAGTCGACAATTGCCCGCGTTTTCTTTTATTAAATGGTAGCTTAATACGAGACGGTGGCGGTATTTGACAAATTCTGCCGAAACTTTCGACATGAAAATACCGGATCTCGTTTTAAAAACAGCGCAACGTTGCGTGTCCTACACTCGTTGTTTCTGTGACACGCCCATATCTTCTTTCACTAATTTTCTACGTTCTCAGTCTCCTGGATGTAAAACCGTCTATCGCATAATTGACTTTAATATTTTTACCGAATTTTTACTTAACTGCATTTTCGGCACTGAGAAACTCATCTCTAGTTTTCAAGCGATTTGTTTTCCGAATAAAATTGAAATTCTTAATTTAGACAAATGAGAAAATGTTTAGCAATCTCACGGCGGCTCAGCTCGCTTATCATTGGTCAGTATTCTTTATTAATAATTCGTTAACGACACCTCGGATAAATTTGTATAAAGGAGAAAGTTACTTCAAATGATCTTAGGAACCCCGATTGCGAACGATTTTTGAAATACCTTGTACATGTATGTTTGTACAATGTATACTATTATGGATGGATGTACAAATTATTCTTATAATTACTAGAAGTACTTAATCAACCATTTCAAGAAGATCAACGTACTATAAGAACTTCATCCGGATGAAAGATCTATAAAATAGAATTCGACAGAACGCGAGTATTCTAACCAGTTAGTCGTTGCAATCTCTTTAGAAATGATTAAGTTATTTTTTAATTCTATTACTAAACAGCTAACTCGACACTACTTGACGTCAATATCCATTTCACCAGCGCTCGCGTGTCAAACGTTTCTTCGCGATCAACGACAATGCTACGCGTAACGAACAACAGAGAATAGCTAATTACCGTTACAACGACAAACAAAGCAACGGCGCAAGCATGTTCGGTGAATAACTATGGTACCCAAGTGTCACGACGATTTCCATTTATAATTTGCGGAACGCCTAATAAACTGCACAATCGAGCCCGCGTAAATTTGTTTGAAGATGTTTATGCGACGGTTGACTACGTTCGCGGCATAAGTATTGTGCGTCGAGAACCAGTTAATTAACCGGGAAACGAGTGTTTACACTCCGTTAATAATGAAATAAATTCCGAAAACAAACTCGAGGCCATTTATTAAACGGAAGCTAATTGCTGTCGAGAAATTGAGCATTTTTACGAAACGAATCGTTGGATACGAATTTCAGGGAAAGGGCATAGCCGATTAAGATGGTCAAAACTGTCCTTAGAGGTTTTTCAATGAGTCAGGTTATGTTAGGTAGCTGACCAATAAAAACTCATCTGTGCAAAATTTTAACCCTGTAACTTATCCGTGAGGGTAGTTACAGGGTAAATTAGATCTCGCGGTTTTCCGTCATTTTTCTACCTTTAGCGACTTTCTAAAATTTTGAAAAAAATATGGCTTATTTTGGACATCAAGCCGGATGTTATAGAATTTTTTCAGATTTTTCAGTTGCAAGCTGTGATTATCAAAAATGAAAAACCCCCAAAAAATCGGAAAATTGAAGATTTCTCACTTTTATATTATATTCAATACTTTTATATTAATTCCCTGA
This sequence comes from Augochlora pura, assembly GCF_028453695.1. Lineage (NCBI taxonomy): Eukaryota > Metazoa > Arthropoda > Insecta > Hymenoptera > Halictidae > Augochlora > Augochlora pura. The sequence continues at coordinate 21,377,913 of NC_135781.1, forward strand.
TAAGGTACTATCACGGCTCGTGTACTCAATTTTTCTTAGATTTTTTTCTCGCCTGCAACATTGTCAAAAAAAATGAAAACCCAATGTGTCGATGTTTTTTGCTGTCAGAATGAAGCTACTACTTTTCTAGTTTACCGCGAGTGTGAATTAAGTAATTTTAAACATTATTACATCAATATCCAGAAAACCACGAAATCTAATTTACTCTGTAACTACCCTCACGGACAAGTTACAGGGTTAACATTTTACACAGATGAGTTTTTATTGGTCAGCTATCGAACGGTATATGACTCATTGAAAAACCTCTAAGGGCAGTTGTGACCATCTTAATCGGCTGTGCCCTTTCATATTATATTTAAATAAATTATTACGGTAGGATTAAAATATGCATTAACGTTCGGAAACTAATTAATGACGTTCCGTCAAATACTTTATTGCTTCCGATCAGGTGTTACAATATTCCAGGGTCTCGATCAACAGGTTTCGCTTCCGTTGGGTGATACCGAACCAATTAAAGCAATTAGTTCCTTAAACAGGTGCTCGAGCAACTTTCACCTGAGCCCTCGTGAAACTTAATTCGAGCGTCGATCACGTTGAGTTAGAAGTATTCCATTCAAACGGCGCACAGTGCTCTGAATCATGCCTCTAACGCGAACTAATTAGTATTACTTCTCTAACCATCTTATTGGCACAATCCCTTTAAGTTTTCTTTTCTTTCCAAGTTGCTTTACTTAACGTCAACCTGGTTATTAGAACTTTGATTATGCTTTATTCGTTATGCGTCAATTTCTGATGAATCACCATCATCCTATGTTTGTTATCAAATCTTCTAATAGGAATATGGTAATATGTCCTCTAATAAAAATATCTACATTCTTTATTATCTAAACAAACTGTATAGGTAAACAGATCGATTTAAGTCAATCTAAATATAACACCATTATCTATAAATAAGCAGAGATTTAACCTAACACTTTAATAACGTAACTGTTCTATTATCTGAACAATCGTGGGTCCCTAGTTAATTTCGCATAACAGTGATTTTATTGTATATTCTTTATTAAAACACTATGACTTTACACAAAATTATTGGAGCAACTTCTGTGACCCTTAATAAACCACCATTTAAAAAATTAATGGAAATAATTCACATCATGAGATTTCCCTACAAAAAGTATCATAACTCAACAAATTATACAATTTAATTTCTTTATTAATAAATATCTGAGAATTATTTTACTATGAATATCTTTACTGACACCCATGTTAATAAATAATTTTCATCTCAATATAACCATAACAGATATCTACTAGGAAGAAATAGACTACGAGCTGTTTTGGAATTATAATATGAGATGATTTTTAAAATGCAAAAGAATGTATAAATCGCCAAGTTCTAATAATATTTTTATACTTGTTTTCTTCTTTTCACTTTTGTATTCATGATACAGATAAAAAAAATATAGTATATAGTTGTATTTTAATTTAAAGGACTGTGAACATGAAAATCTGTAACAACATCGAAAATATAGAAGTATGAGTTGAAATAAAATTATTATGACTTATTTTTGACTCCGAATTTTTATGTAAAATAAAAATTGTGTAAGTTAAGTTTAACAAGCATAAATTCATAAAAATGTCTTTTTGTTTTTAGCCATTTTAATAAGTTGTACACAATAGAAGGAAGTTTATAAAATATTCTAACGTCTTTACGGTTTTTGATTTGACATAGTCACTTTCGTAAAAGAAAGCATATAAACCCTAGTCTAATTTTGTATTTTTCTATCATTATATTCTATCGTTTTTATATTCTCTTAATGGAGTAATGTTTTACTTAACGGGAAAAACTTCTCCCTAATTCTGATTTTTGTAAAATACCTTGTATTGACATAAAAATCTATGGTCTAGTAATAATCGAACACTTTCTTAGAATTTTTTTCATATAAAAAAAAAAGTTTCAAATGTTCGATTTTGTCATTTCTGTAAGTGTTTTAATGACGTTTCGCCGATGACGACTCGAAATCCGAAATTTTCCATTGTCCGTCGCGAACACACCGTGTCTCTCTTGTACGCGACAAACTCCTGCGTTAACAAGATTTAGATCACCGCATAATCCACGTACAATAGCCGGTGATCCTGTTCGAGAAGACCGAGCAAACTGTTCGCCGTTGCTGATTACAAGATGGCTACTCCTATTATCGGGTTAATACGTTCATCTAGCGCCCTTAGAAATCGATCAATCGCATTATTCCTGACTTCGAATAACCTGTGTTCTACACCATTGTATAGTTTGAATGGATCTTGGAAATTTCCGGCGTTTTCCGGAAATTTTCCGCTTCCTTGAGGTTTTATTAAATAATTATTTTACTTGTACGTCTATAAATTACCTGGAGAAATATAATTTAATTAAATATAATTTAATGAAATATAAACTAATAAAAATGTATGCTTAACAGTTTAGTAATTCACTATTTAGATATGAATAGCTTGAAAACTAAGCATACCAAAATTTACACTACAACTAATCATATATTGTATTTAAGAAAAATGAACAAATTATTACGGGCGTGCTCGGCAAATTGTAATATTCGATTTTATCCGAAATAAAGCATTATATGGAAAACTTTTATACTACGTTTATGGCGTATTGTTCACGAGGAATCATTCCCCATTTCTGATTGTACCATAAATAATGGGTCACCCTGTGTTACATCGTAGGTATCAAGATCGTCAATCTATCGTAAACCTGTACCCGTCTGTGCCATCTCCCACGGATATCAGGACATCTATCACGTCCTACAGATGAATAGCGATCACAAGGATAATTCGGCGTTCGCACAGAACATCAAAATCAATCGATGATTTCGACATTTAATCCGCGTTTGTCGATAGGACTCTGTGTTTTAAAATGTAAATCCCATGGCGATGGGCTATCAAAATTAGTGGATCACGTGGATAAGTTATTGAATTAGGCTCCATCGATCCAGCGACGCAATATACTGCTCGCAATTGCCAAATATGTTGTCGTATATAATCAACTTACGCTGTATTTAGTGTCCGTGATATTGATTTTTCAGTGAAGTCAACGGTGAAATTACTCACGGTGAAATTAGTAATTTAATGAGTTCATATAACGAGTAGCGAAATAATTAGCGACTCCAATTTTAATCGAAGACTCCGATTTCTTTATTGTTGAAGAAATTACTAGACAATGATTTCAAGATATTTCATTCTCCTTATTAAAAAATGTTGATTATTACGTAAACTATTTCTATATATTTTCAACATAGATTGCACAAACCAGAGTTTAATAAAAAATTTGGCGTCTTTAACAGTTAGACGTTGCAGTCTTTTTGAAGAGTGTGTTTTCATATTGTGTCTAAATACAACATATTTGTAAAATATATAATTTAATAAAGAATATCAAATTATATCAGATAATATACATATATAATATATATAAAACAGATAATAATGAAAAAAATAACTCCTTTTAACACGCTAAGCGCCACGCCGGTCCCTAGGGACCGGCGCTAGATTTTCCGTTCAGTTCGTATCGATCCCTTCGGACCGGTGATAGATTTCTCGTTCTTCTATCGCGGTGCGTGTGTCGATCCTTGCTTACTTCTAAGACTGAACAGTTAAATTATGCGATATCGGTTTTTGTTTGTTCAATTTGGACCGGAAAGTCTAGCGTCGATCTGTAGGGAAAACCGTGGCGCTTAACGTGTTAATAAATATGTAGAATCTAAATGTGATTGCTATAATAAGGTGAATATAATCGATTGTATCACAAAGCTAACGATACTTTTAACTTTGTTGTTCCAGGACATCGATTACGAAGGATTTCGCAAGTTCTTGGATACCTATCTGGATGTCGCGACTCCGGATGAGCTTTCACGACACCTTTTCCTCTCGTTCGTCAAGAAGGTACCGCGTGGCGTCGATGGAAAAGCTTTCAAGGTATAGTGTTTGCTTTCCTCGAGTACAGTCTCCGCTGTTCGGCAACAGGTGGGAGAAAATTTAAACCGTGATTCCCTGTAACAATCTAACAGAAAAACGAATCCAGAGAAAGTTATTTCTGCAGCACTGCTATTTCCAATTATAAATTGTATGGAATCGTGTAGCACAGAATAAATACAATCAAACCTGATTCTCTGTAACAAGACTTATTTTCGAAATTGGTTTTAACTTGTCCAAAATGTCGGTGCTTCTTCACGATGTTTAACAAGATAGTTATTAAATAGCTTACTTAAGAGTTAGAGTAATTACTACGTCATGCTTCGATCGTATCTTATATTAATATTTCTCCTGACAATTTATCATGAAAGAATATGTTTGAGCATTTTATTGAAGAATGACGTGTTTTGGATAACAATTGAAATGGGTGACTTTTAAAGCTTAAAACTACATTAAAAGAATATTAGAAAATAAAATCAATTACATTTTGTACATATTATTGCGGACAAAAAATATACAAACCAAAAATAAATACTTAGTACCATAACAAATCATTTTTTTTATTTATTAAATTTTGAATGAATGAATCTTTTTATTAATTTTGACACTATGATATATTAGGTTTTGTTCTTAATACTGTGAACTAATATCTAAACAACTAAATACACTTTTTTAATAAATATTTAATTAGGTAATATTTATAATTTGTAGTTTGAAACTGTTGTAAATTAAAAGCATTGTAAACTCCTTTTTCTTTCCTAATTCTTCTTCTTATTTCTTAAAGATTCCAGTCTGTCGTGTTTTTCTTTTCACTACTTGAATGTATATCACAGTATTATTAAGAGTAAACATTAGCCTAGATAAGATATAAATAACTCTTGATACTTGAAATATAACCATTATTAAGATCATATTACTATTATTTACATTATATTCATATTATAAATCATATAAAGATCATGGTAGATCATTTTTTTCACTAAACATTGAATGCATTAATATCGAAAATAATATCTGGTTCAACTGCGGACACCAAAAATTTCTCTGGAAACTTTATTTAGCTGTCCACGAATAAAAGTTTTGTAATGTTTGCCCCTAAACATTAGGAGATGGCAGTGTTATCGTCGACAACAGCCTGTGCTCCGATCACCTCACACACAACATCCAGCAGCAACGTGAACAGTACAGGTCTACCCGGTGGAACATCGACAGATAGCCATGGTTCTTCATTCGCTGACAAGATTCACGGACTCACGGAGAAGCTGCAGGCTCTGGGACACCATAGGACGGATAACGAAGCCTCCTCCAAGGCTCGAGGTACATACCTCAACTCTAGGACTGATAGCTGATCGTCTTCTGTTCGAAACGTTTCCCTGTCTTGTGAAATATTCGAGAACATTTTCTTACATTTCTGTAAATTGCAAAACCATTTTTGACGTTTATGCATTCTTCAGTATAGTAAAATGCTTGATTTCTTTTTAGTTGGTCTGTAGATGCAAATAATTCTTTACCAACTTGTATCTAAGATACAAACGCACATATAATTCTATATGTAACAGATCTGAAAACAACAATTTACTTTCGGATAATTTAGTAATATTGGAGAAATATAAAGTTGTAATATAAACAAAATTTATTGCAATGGAAATGATAGTTTTGCATTAGATGTCCCGATTTCAAAGGTATTGCTTTTCAAAATGCATATAAATTAAAAATCCATTTTTTTATATGTATATTAACTTATATATAATACAACTCAATGAAAATGAAATTATATCAAGCAAACCATAGATTATATACAATGAATTATTGTCATTATTAGACTGCGGATCTATATGCATTTATGACAAAAATAGATTTGTCAAATATAGAATAGTCAAAGCGTTAGTAGAATTTAATAGTCAAGAATCTATATATGAAGAATTAAATCTGTATAATAACCGCGTCTAGCACCGAATGCAGTCAATATTCACTTTGCATAAAGATCCTCAGTAATTGTATCCTGCAGAAATCTATTAACACAACTCACGGAATTAGAAGCTGCAATCACTGTTGAGCATACAATCTAAATTTCCGATTAAAACTTTGTTCCGCTAACGAATTTCTACGGCTGTACGATATCAAGGACGGAACAGAGATCATGGTATCGGATTACGGTGATCGCGTATCTGATTGATCGGTGGCAGGGGATGGGTAAAAATGGTCCAAAACCTGACGAGTCCGTCCAACGTCCATTAGATCGTAAATCGAGATTCGTACCGCGGCGGATACCACTTCCTGTTATCCGATCGCGGCACCCGTTAACCTTTTCCTTTGTTTCGTGGGGTTCAAGGAAGCGTCCATCCCATAGTGACGATCCAGCACACGTCATACAGCTGTCACGACGTGATCGAGAAGAAGAGCACTGACAGCAGCCCCAGCCACAGCCAAATGTCGCGGAATTCGTCGCGGAAGTCGAACAACTCGCTGCTCGTTAACAACGGAAAATTGGAAGGTGAGTGGTAAACAGTTTTCCGGCGACCGCATAATCGAACTATGTACCGTCCGTTGCTGAAAAGATGGCAAAAATTTCTATCGAGATGTAAGAAGTTATACCGTTCGCTCCGCCTGTCCTGCACGCTCATACTCCCCATTTTTCTATGACCTGCCGAAACCCACTGCTATTGATACACAAGAAGGTCAATAAATTAATCGACGCAAAAAGCAACAGGGGTCGATCGACCGTTCCACTTAATCACATCTCTTGTTCAGTGCGTAACTTAGCCGATAATGATCAAAAGTGTGGAATGAACACAAAATCGAGGCGGCTAGGAGCAGACCACGTGGGAGAAAAAGGGTTATAGGAGTGAGGTGGCGTTGTTTGTTTACAATCGGCCAGGTTCGAGTCCCTCGTTTTCTGGTAATTGGGGCTAATAGGACGAGATCATTTCTGCCAATAAAGGAAACACATTTACCCTACTTCTGCGAGGGCGTTAACATGGGTGGGATGGTAGGAATCGATCATGAATTTTTCTTTGTGCCATCTTTTGAGCAACGGACAATATGCACACTGTACGCGATCGAAGTCACACAGATTCTGTTTCATATCGATTTATTTATCCTGAAATTTATTTCTCTGACTTCCTGCCTCATCTACTGAGAATGAAAATAATTAATTATTAGCTGATAAGATTATTATGATTATACAGCGGATCTTTATGCAAAATAAAGATCTCTTCTTTTAATGGTGTTAATAGCGAAAGAAGTGCTGTAGTAATTTTACATTCTTCTTTTGTCTCCACTGTTATGTATTTCGTTCCTTTGTTTTTCGTAACGAATGCGATAAAATCCGCAATCTAGTTATGACTCTTGTTATTAAGTTAGTTCTGTTCTATAAATTTCAAATTTATTAACTGTGATAAAATGTTAATATTTTGCACCCGTATATAGCCACTTAGTAGATCTAACGATATTGCTGATACGATGATGCTTTCAAAATTAACAACTTCTGATTCAGAGAACCAATACAATTTTTCATAAAATTTTATTTAGACGAATCGACTATTTCCAATGATTTGTCATTTTATATTTTCTTTCAAGACCCACAGTCCATTTATCTAAACTTCATTTATCTGAACGAAACTTTTGTTAGACTGATTTCATGAGTTCTAGATAAGCTCTTATCATATGAAAGTCAGTTATGTGATAGACTCCGAGCTACTGTCATAATTCGAGGGCTAAGCAAGATACGTGATTGAATTCACTTACCTGAACATGAATTCGAGTCATTTGAACGCAATGCTGCAAATAGTAGGAGACGTCAGTGGATTTCAATTAAACGAACTACATACCTAGTTAAATAAACTGTTTTATACGAACTCTCCCAACGAGTTCGTATAAATGGAGTTTTGCTGTAGCAATTAATGAGTTACGAAAGTGGAGATTACACAACTTTATTTAGAAAATGGTACCCAATTAATTGATACAATCTAAAGACAATTCAGTAATTTTTTTAAACAGTTAAATTTTTTTGCGTCAGTGATAATTTTAAAACTCAGCTTTACCGGCCTAATCAATAAACCAGATTTTATACACGCTCAATAAAAATTACTATGCCAAGAACGAAATTGGATAAGTATAAAAAGAACTTGAAAATATGTTTATACCAGAAATCTACAAAGAGTAATCTGATTAATGGTTAACGATTATGACTAAAGCAACAACATGTTCACGATGACTAAGGGATCAAGTAATCATGATTAATGGACAACTGGTATTAATTTGATATTATGGTAGTCAATAATAATTCTAAATAGTTTGCTGAATATTTGCAACGGAAGATTTATTTTATTTAGGCCTCTCGTCCGGACCCAATAGCAAGTCATGAGGAAAATTAATCATTCGACCGATTAATGATTGCATATTACCAAATGTAACCATGATTACTGATTATTCTAGGAATGACTCGCCATGACTTTTTTTCGTAATCAATTACAAAAGTAATCACAAGAACATCAACTACTATCAAAATCTGATTTATACTATACGCAACGTATTAATATTATTAAAAACAGAAAGATGTTTTCGCCTCATTTACGTTTCTTAGAATTAATTTAAATAATTTCTATTTGGTATAAAAATCCGCAGTTTACTAATAAATGTATCCTTTGAACACGTTGACTCCGTAAGCCGAGATATTGCACTCGGAATCCATCGTCCTCCCTCGTAATATCTACGAAGTTGCGTCTCCCTTTTCCTCCTCAAAGTGGAATTGTTATCTCCGTAGCCGTACCTACGTCGTAAGACAATTTCAAAGCCAATAAATATCGTTCGGCTCCGATACAGCTCTAAAACCAATAAATATCGGCACGATGGCAGTACACGTAACTGAGACACTTGTCTAGACTACTCTAGACGCTAACGTGGCCGCGTCGTTAGGCAGTTATATACCAGTTTCTCAAGCACACGGACCGAGCAGTTTTATTTCGAGCAAGTCGGCGGCAAACGGCGCGTAACGAGCACCGAAAATATCCAGGATCGAAGGCAAGGAACAATTGCGGGACAGGCTATCGTCCGCGGTATAAACAACACTGAATCGCGGGGCTGATCGTAACGTAACTCTTTATGATCGCCATAGAGTTCTTTATGGATGAGACGCGCGGCGTACAACGTCGGCAAACAAATCGATCCCGTAAACCGGATAGCCATAAAACGTCCGGGATACCGTGTACGACTTAATGGACGCGCCTATTGTCCCGCGATGATGCCCTAATCGATTATTTTTTTGCGTCGCCGGGGAACGTCGCAAAAACGCGTGACGCAAACCCGGACCGATCAAAATTTCTTCGTCGACGAATCGCAACGACAGCCTCTTCCATCGATTACGTCGCCAGGAGTCAAGAAGTGCGAGAACACGCCGATGGGAAAATAAACCAAGACCGGGCAAAAAAATGATATCGCGCAATCCCTTCGAAAAGTATGGCCACCTTGTTTCTTGCGACGAAGTATTTTAAATCGAAAATATTTACAATGCAGCGTTACTATATCCGATTTTTGTGAGCCGCTGCCGGAGTATGTTATTTGGTGGAAATCTGTTTATTATTTGGAATATTTGATTTGCTTTACAAATCGTGACTAATTTTTTTTAAATTCTGTAGTGATACAAAAATTGAAGCTATTTCACCTAAAATATTAAAATCCTTCTTCTAATTATTCCATTTCTTGTCGTTGTCTTGAATAAATAGTCGATAAATTGAAAATAACAAGTTAATTATCTTATTTTAGAAAATATGTTTGAAGGATTGATAAGGAAAGTTGTGAATGATCCTAAGCATGGTTAACTGTATCCTTGTGAAAAAGGTCTATTGTCTGTATGTTAGTAATTTCATGGTACTATGGATGTTAAAAAGTATGCGTTTCAAATAATACTTTCATTGGACTATTTAATTGAACTTTAATAATGAAAATATATGACGCATTTCACGCGGTTCACAGCAATAATAAAGAAAAGAAGAAATTGAAATTTCGGAGATGTACCAAGAACCACGCTGACTCTCCGATTCAATATTGAAAAATGAATTCCAAGGGTGAACTTTCGATTCGATAATGAAACATTCCAGTGTCCAATGTGTGTATGTAGATCGAAAGAGAAATACCGTTGTCGTAGACTCGCGTAGGCGGAACACGGCGTTGACACAGAAATACGGTTTCCAATGGCGGTGAAATTGATGTGTGTGTCGTGGAATCTTCTTTGTCTGGTGTAAAATCGTATTATGCTCGAAATGATAAGGGGTTCATTCTGGCCGGCATCGTTTTTTATGTTGATGCATTATCCGCGCGGCATATTAGAGGATCGTAAATGCGGTTGAATTATGACGGGAACGGGACGTCATCTCGACCGGAAGTGCACTTCGCGGTGCCGCGACTGACTGTCATTGTGGAATCGAAAAAAATACGATCCCTGTGTCCGCCATGTTTTGCCCGCGTCTGCCATTGCTGCTCGTTCGTTGTCTGATTACGCGGCCGCATCGAATGGGGGCCTGGTTATTCATAAAACTGCGGCGTTACGTTTGATAACGTAGTGCTCGTAAACGGCGCGGTTGTGTTCGAAGCCTTCCGGGCATTTAACTTTCTAATTCCCGTCCGCAATGGTCGATTTTATTCCCGTTGAATTTCTCGTCCCGCCGAAACCATACGATCCCCTTCTGTCGCTCCAAATTTTATTTAAATACCCTTCAGTGGTCTAGATTCGAAACTTTTTATTTTCATCGTCGATGCCTTTTGGTTACTCGAGATCGTTAGACATAATTCGTTGAAAGCTGTACCTTAGTGAATTCATTTTATTATTTTTTTTAATACAGGGATATTTTTAATTTCGACCTCTTTTGATACCACAACATTTCCTTTCATCGTTTCTAATTTTGTTTAAATTCCCTCCCGTCGACCAGATTCGAAATGTTTTGCTTTTATCGTCAGTACCTTTCGGTCACTCGAGATTAAATATAATATGTTCGTAATACAGAGTAATGGTACCGTTCAATTTTTATTTTCAGCATCTTTTGATAGCGTACGATCTCCTTCTATTGCTCCATATTTCATTCAAATACCCTTCCAGTAGTCCAGGTTCGAAATATTTTACTTTTATCGTCGATGTTTTTCGACTACTTGAGGATATTTAATATAATTTATTAAAGCTGCGTGTCAGTGAATGAAATTATTGTTTTGTTATACAGGAATATGAAATCGTTTAATTTAACTTCCAACATTTTCTGGTACCGTACAAGCTCCTCCTGTCGCTTCATATTTTATTTACACATGCTCCCTGTGAACTAGATTTGAAATTCTTAACTTTAATCGACGAGGCTTTTCGGTTGCTCAAGCTTCCTTTCAAATATAATTTCTATGGTTGTTCGGTAAATAATTTCGTTTTTCACGCGCGTCAACGAACACTTGATTCAATATTTTAGTTATAAAAGGTAAAAAGAGATTATCAAATAAAAGTGATCAACACATTATTGAATAAAATTTACTCTAACATTTCAAACTCGATTTTTATTTTTGTTTGAATTATTTACGCAATTTTTATAAACATTTCAAACATTTCAGACTTGTTTTCCATTTCGAAATGATTAGGGTAAATTTTATCCACAAAACAATTGATTATTAAAAGTTATGCATCCGTTATATCATCTTTTAAATTTCACAAAAGGCGTAATTTTCAACAACTGCTTTTTATGCTGACTTAGAAGCAATAGCGTTTAATAATAATATGAATAATCGAGATTTGTAAGTCATTTGACAAACTTCTTTTAAGCTTTATCAGGAAATGATAAAGTCATTTGATGTTTTACTTTCAGAATGGAATAATAATTCCAAAGTCCCGACAGAAAAATAAATTGTATTAATAAATTGCCACTTCTTTAGGGTCTTCCATAAAATAGGAATAAATGAAAATGTTTTTTCCACCGACTCGAAAACTTTTGGTGAGAATGAAATAAGGACATTGTAGCAATAATGTAACAAATAATATTGAGCAAGCGCTAATAGTTGAACGGTAGCTACAGAGAGTGACATTTATATTTCGCAACCCGGAAACTAAACGTTTCCGGACAGGGGACCATTTTGACGAAATTGTTTATCGAACTGCGATCAGCTTGCTAAATCCCGGGAACACGTAAATTACCATTTATAAATTGACATTTTGATTTGCATGAAATGTCACGACAGACAGAAGTGATTCATGGATATTTCGGAATTGGGTATTTGTGGGATTTGTTTAGACTGGTGGTCAGATTCTATATTTCAAATGGCGGAGATCGTCGATCAGAATCGCGTTGATTCCTTGAGCCAGTAGAAATTTTCGAAACGCAAACATCAAAATAGATTTATGGAAGCTTGACAGAAGGAAATTCTGTCAATTTTCCAGATTGAGAAACGTTAAAATTAAGTCGAACGGAAAAGGAGTAAACGTGTTTCACTTGAGCCGTGTCTTCAGATTTTTTACGCATAGATTAAATAAAATAAACAGTTGTCAATTTTACTATAGCAAGAAAAAAGAAACATAGACTACTAAACTATAAAACTATAAAATTATGTTTGTTATTAAATAAAAGAAACCTGTACGAGATTTAACTGTTTTTATTTCAGCTCAGATATTGTTTTATGTGTAATTGTTTCATAGTGTCTAGAAGATTCGTCGAAATAGAGTATATCTTGATCATTATTTTCTGTTGCAAATGTCACATTAAGTGATATTTCTTCGATGCAGAATGCGTACTGTCTGCACTATTTGCTTGCAAACACTGCTTGGAACGAACCTTTTACTAAGGTTCTCCGAGTTTTATCTTGATAAATGCTGTCATTTAGATGGTGGAACACAGTTCGAGCACATTCTCGGTTCGTAAATACAGAAGATATCTTCACAATGTCAGAGGCGACACCAAGAAACTGGTAACCTTTTGAAATCCTTGTAGAACCGTCTCGTTTGCAAACATTTCAGTTAAATCTGGCATTAATTAAAAAGCACTAGTTTTTAAATTCAATACAGAGTAATATACACGTTGAAACATCAAGCTCGTTTCCGTAGCTCAGTTTCTAACGCCGACGGTATACTTCTTGTTTAAATACTGTCTCATCCATCAACTTTTGAGAGGTCATAGCAAAGAGAACACTCTCCTTTACAAGGTTTATTTCGAAACGAGGAAACAAATTTTGTTAAACTTTAACTAAACACAAGACCTGGAGAAATTGAGTTCAGGGGCGTGAAAGTAAAGAATTCGCCCCTTAAAACAAGTAGAGGCGGAATGTTTTAAAATTGTTTTACGCGAAGTTGCAGACGGTCAATAACAATTAATTTTCTGGAGAAGTATGTATTTTTTTAAAAGATGTTTCAATAAAATTTATCATGAATTATAAAATATAATTGCTTAATTTCAATTGGTCCAAGAGACCAATATACTGTTCAAAGTTGAATGAAACAACACTTTGAACGCTCATTGGTGCAACTTTTTTTATTAAGCTTGAAAGTTAATTTTTGCTATAGTCCATTAAATAAGCTATACTATGTTACGATTCATGAGATCACTGAACATAATCGACATTGTAAGAAGTAATAAAGCCTGTAATAATGCAACACACATGAATATTCTCTTAGAAGAAACAATTCCTTTTTGTACAATTTTATTTAATCAATCCTTGGTTAATGTAACTACTACTGTGTATTGTTTATTGTTATAAAAGTCGACTATATTGATCTATCGACCTAACGGCTCTACGATAAAAACGCGATTGCACTGCATAACTTATTTCCAAAAAAGACTGGTCTTATACTAGGTGGCTCCTGAACCGTCCATTTATACTATAACATAACTGAATAAATAAAGTTTTACTGGGACTCGTAAATTGCTATAAAGTTGGAATAAATACGATAAACTCTAATTTTGTAAGTTCAATTTTGTTAGCAAAATTACTTTGCTTTCATGGGACGATAAGTTTGGACAGTAACGCGTTAACAATGGGTTTCTGGTTATTGGTCGAGCGACGACGGGCACAGCGTGGCGCCCGTTCGATTGTCCCGCTTTTGCGATGAGTTTGCGTATTTGTTTGATCCCCGAAATAACGCGAGGAGGAACCAGTATCAACCGGTATAAATAACGTCATGCTTAGTATCCCAGGACCCTTCTGTTCGAAAGCTCTCTCCCACGATACGCTGGCTCAGTGTCTTCGGGATCACGCGGCGTGCAACAAGTGTCGCCATTCCCGTGCTATAATCATCGATCGCGATCGTCCGACAATCGACGTTAGCCCATCCGGTTTCGCTGTTGCTCTCGACACCTGGTTTCGAACGATCTAAGCTCTGGTGACTGTGGCTCCATGGTTCTTGGCCGGTATCACGAATCCGCTACTGCCAAATGGTGTTGAAAAATGATTGGCCGCACTTGTCGAACGTTTCCGGTTTGCTCCTGAAGAAAGGTGAGCGAGGAAATTAGTTTGAGATTCGTCGGTCACCCTTTGCATCACTAGTCAAAGAAATCACGAGGTTTAGCACGAGTTATCCTAGCTTTTTATGCGATTTTATTGATTTAGTTGTGTGCCATGAGCGCTAGAACCATCAGAGCGACGAAGTGAAATTTAAAATGGATTACTAGCTTTGCGATTATGAGTTTCAGAGAAACTGTTTTCGAGAATTTCAGTTTTGAGAGTAAGGTCCGATCTCTAAATTTCGGAATTAATTGGCTTCTGATCGTAGAAACTGTGTAATTGTTTTTTGTGTGGAATGACTGCCTAATGTCCTCGGAATACAGCGTTTTATTTTTTATAACATTGTGAAGAGTTGAGTATCGTTTTAAATAGTGGTTGAGATGAGACACGTAGTTAAAACACGATTTTGTTGGATACTCTCCAATTTAGTTTGGAAAATATAGCCGTGAGACAGAGTTGAACTACACCACAATAGTTGCAAACTTGTTTCATAATTGATGATCAAACAAAGAACATCTTAATCTGATTAATGAATTGGGACCTTTCAATAAAGGTACCTCAGCGTTACAGAGTTTGTTTTTATAAACACGGGCAACAACCGCGAAGTTCAGAGGCCTGCATTTTATAAAAAGAATGGAAACCAGTGAAACGATGACTTAAACCCCTCCTAATTAACGATATTGCGCACGATAAACTTCAGTTTGGCGAAAATTCATACATAATAAATTCAATTTATTCGTTATTCTCAGAAACATATTTAACTCTTTTAGAAAACGTGAAAAATTGTCAAATTCAAAGGCTTTTTTTAAATCAAATTAAGTGCGAGAAAAATGATGACTTAGATGCCTACCAATTTCCCATGTACTACACTATAGACATTATTTTAATCAAATTTACTTGCAGAAATACTCGAATAAAATCGATTTATTTCGTTACTCACAAAGGAATGTTACTTTTATCTGATAACAAGGTTCACAGGCTTGTATTTTATAAATAAACGACATACCAGTAAATTGATGACTTAAACCCTACCTAATTATCGATATTCTGCACGATGGACTTTAATTTGAACAAAATAATGATGAACAAATTCGATTTATTCATAACTTTAAGTAAATATAATAATACTCCTAAATTGTATAAAATATACAAAAAATTGTCATTTTCAAAAGCCTATTTTCATTAAAAAAATTATATACAAAAAACAAACAAATTAGATTCTTGCAATTTTCCATGTTATACATTATAGACACCATTTTATAATAATATAAGAATATTGTCACGTGCATACATTCTCAAATAAATCCGATTTATTCGTCACTCAGAAGAGGAATGTTATTTTTATTTATTTGCAAGATCCAGATGCCAGAATTTTAAAAACAAAGCCGAATACTATGAAAACAATGACTCTCACCTCCTCCACAGTCCTCCTAAATGCATTTTATGTGTAAAATGTAAATTCTCTATCAAAAATGGCCTTTGGTCAAACCTGAACGATGATAACATTAGAAACATCCTCCTTTTCCTTAAATCAATTGCTCTATACAATTCGTTACAGTTTTCTGTTATAATTTACTCATGCTAATATAAATGTGGATTATATTCTAAACTGTAATTAACGTTGTTTACTATGATATAATTCATTGTAAAATATGTGGTCGGTATTGATATCGCAGTTAATGCAATCACTTGTGAATAAATAAACTTATTATATTAAGAATAACAAAACTATATACATATGTTTTATATACAATAACAATAACAAAAGCAATTTTTCTTATCGAACACACACACTCGAAGTTACACGTTCCTATTGGTTATCTCGAAAAACTATAGCCGAAGAAAGTTTGGCAACGGAGTTTTGGCGGCGCAGGAGCGACGACCGAAGGCTTCCGTCATCGGACTCTCATTGTCACCGCGAAGAGACCGAGGGGAGCGTTATTAATAGCGATTTCGTCGCGCGGGGCACAATTCCCCTGAATATTTATAACGCGAAATGGAACGTCAGGGATTTTCACTTTGACGCGTCGCGGCGCTCTTGCGTCAATTGCATCCGCGTGCGTG
This sequence comes from Augochlora pura, assembly GCF_028453695.1. Classification (NCBI taxonomy): domain Eukaryota; kingdom Metazoa; phylum Arthropoda; class Insecta; order Hymenoptera; family Halictidae; genus Augochlora; species Augochlora pura. Next base: position 21,394,395 of record NC_135781.1, read on the forward strand.
GCTGCGGTTTCGAATTTGTTTCTGTCACGCGGAGGAACGCTGCCAACGGCCGGGTATAATTTTTTCAAAGCCGGGAAAGCCTGGTGAATTAATCGCGCCCGGGAATAATGCGCGCGCGAGCGCGAGGCTGATTCTATTCGAGCGCAACGGAAGCGAATAAAATCTCACCGGGAACACGATGTTCCGAGTAACTTGGCCTCGTTGGTTAGTCATTGCTTCGCGATCCCACCGGTACGGTGGAACAATCAATCGCGCCATCGCCGGTTTTCAATTACATTAATTGTCAACGCCTCGCTGCGGAACGAATCTCGCGACTGGTCTTCCGAGGAAAATTGCGCGGCGGCTTGTCGCAAATTGATTCGCCCCCTGGCGACCAATTGTCAATGCACACGGCATGCAATAGACAGGCGGAGAAAAATTATTGGGTCTCCGCATTCTCAGTCACGGTATAGAAATATTTCTATTGCTCGTAAGCTCTAACTTTGAAGACATATCTCTCGGCCGCTGCACAAGCTATTAGAATGAACCTAAGATAACTGAAACATTAATAAATTAAACATTAGTGAATAGAACATTATAATTAAAACTACATCTAATGCTAATACCAAGATTATAGCTTGGAGTTATATGGAAAATGTTTAAGGGTAATCGTATGTCTTAACATACAACATGTGCTAACAAGACTTTCAAATGAGTTGAATTCGCCTGAAAAAGAATCTACACTAACATGTGTATTGTTTGTTTAATTATTCTGACATATATTATATCTAATATATACTTTAATTATTGCATTGTGATTCATTATATTGATTTTAAAAGGATCAACTCTGAACGAGATTAAGTAGAGATCACAAGCCGACACATTTAAGGGCATATTTTGTTCTCTAACTTTCTTTCACGTTTCTTTGCGAAACGCAGATGTATACTTTGCAGTCAATTTACTAGATTTATTTAAAATTAACAACTGTGACATTCGCTATTTTGATATCTGGATAAATTTTAGAACGATGTTTCCACGGTAACCACGGTTGCGAACATTTTGTTCATTTAAAACGAGAAAAAAACGCATAAAATTCTTAATTAATAAGAGTATAGTTATTGCAGTAACTGGAGCAAAAGCAAAAGATCGATAGTTTAAAAAATGGTGACATTTTAAAATTTGATTATTGATTTTCTTTCTAATGGTGTTTCAATTTTAAGAGTCTAAAAATATATCAGTGGAATTATTTATCTTTATTTTTATTTTTGATATTTCTGTACTTATAGAAAATAAAAATAAAGATAAATAATTCCACTGATAAGTGCATACAGCAAAGTGTAGCAATAAAATTAATCCAGACAACTGCGTCCGTCTCCTTACAATCATATTTCTCAAAGTAAGTGTTGGGCGACTTATGGATGAGAGTGTATATTCATTCGTTTTAGGTGAAACTAAAAGAGAAAAGTTGGAAACGTTATCTGATACTTTCCTACGCCACAGGAACGAAAGTTATCGCGATCCCGTGTGCTTCGCCAGCAATCAGGGCGAGATAAATCGTAACATTGCCGCCGAAAAAATCACAGACGGAGGCAAAATGGACCGCTGGAGAGCAATAGAATAGTCGGTGAATATGTTTCAACGTTGTCGCACGTACTAAAGATAAATCGTCCGCCTTGCGCGATTGATCAGCTGACTTTATTTCCCCCGTGACCAGCAACATTGTTCTCCTTCTTCCTCCTTTGTCCACCGTTGCGCCTAGAGACTCATTGGGTTACGAGGGAAAATGTTAGTGATCATATCGTTATCTTCGACATCTTCTCATCTGGTCAAATCGAACTTTGCCATGTCGAAGAAATATTCAAAACAGCACTCTCTGCGATCCGAATAATTCTGGGATATTGTACCCTGTTACATCGTACAATTCTGCACATCTTGTAAGTGTATTCTAGCTTCGAAACTCCAGCAATTTTGGTGAACTCAAACTCTTTTTTAGTAACTTAAACCTAATTTATCTAATACATTGAAGGATTCGCAAAAGCCTTTAAAGGTAAGCCGTTTATCACTGCTCTCGACGAACAAGCTGATATTTTGAAAAGGGGTAGAACAAATATTCACTTATTTTTCACGTATTCGTTGGAATATCTTGCTTAGTTGCTAAGAAAAATACTTACGAAAATAAATATTATATATGTTCTTTGTAAGAGAGTAATGAAAATATAACAGCAATTAATTATTAATTGGAGTGTCCAAATTCGTTAATGGAATATTGACACTTTATAAGACAGAATATATAATGTACTTATACAATAGAATACCTACGCATGAAATTGTATATGGTAGATTTTCCTCCAATTAGCTATTTTTAATGAATATACTCGTCATGAAGAAGTAGTATGAACTACTATGACGAGTATACTTGTCAAATACAGCTAACTGGTTATTACAATTTTCAAATATTATGCTACACTGGAAGAGAAATTTGAATAATTTTTTTTCCACATGGTAATCTCAAGCGAAATTGTTATTATACAATTGAAATAATTGATTCCGCTAAATTATTTATTCAGCAGTTTATAATTGTATATATAACTGTAAATTATAGACTTTCGGAAATTATAAACTGATTAAACAGTATATCTATTTTGTAACTTTATCGTCGAAATTGTAGCAAAAGTAGGTTTTTATGAATTGAGGTTTCCCATCGATCATTGTAATTATTGTCGATGCTCACCTTCTATATCCCAAGCGAAGCAACAGGTTATTCAGTACGACCTCTCGGAGGACGATCGATCAAGAACCACTTTATCCCGTCGATCTAAAAATAGTGTCGAATCGAACAAAAATCACGGCGCATTGAATAAATTGCCCGCAAGTATCATTTACCTCAGTATCGAGAAATTATCTGAGCTATTCTATTAATCGATGAGTGTCTTTAGCTTAAGCTTCTTTTCGCAGCAACGTTAACAGTACTTCTTTAACACCCATAAATTCTCAAACGAAAAGAAAGATTTATATTTATCAAATATCAATCTTGAAATATTGACAGTAGCAAAGTAGATCTTTACGTCAATTTATGTACAGAATATTAATTCTAAAAGTTGACAATATTACAATCATTTTAGTCAATGAAACCGAAACTAGAAATCTTAAATATTAGTTTAACTCTTTGATGTTATACAAATCCTATCAACATTTAATTTGCTCATTATGTTATAATAAAAATAAATCTTTAAAACTAATTAAAAATTATTGTCTTCTGTCTATCTAACCGATGCGACAATTAACGTATTAATAATTTCCATAATGGCACAAAACAATCGCTGTTTCTTGTTTCTTTATTTACTTCACTCCTAGACTTTAATAACAATAAAGTTATATCTTGTTACCATTTAGAAAAAACGAATGACATCTACATTTAATAGATTATATTCGAAGTCAGTAATAACTAATCTACATTACAAGTCTGCATAACGAAATCTGCTTCTAACGGAAGCCAGGCGGTGGATAGTGGAGGGCTGTGCTGGATCACATTCGACCTAGGCTAAATTAGTGTACTTCAAATATTATGAAATAAAATGTGAAAGATTTTGTTGTCAGGAATGTCCCGGCACCATTTATGGCCTGTTGAAGAAACAAATATACTTTAACTTTACTCCGAATTTCTCGCAGGGTCTTTAGCATAAACGTCTGCAGTTCAGCAATACACAAATGTTACATACGTGGCTCTTTGATTGCAGAGATAAGACATCTCGCCCGGAAGCAGAGCACAATAGACGTTCACTCGGTTAAAGTCAGTCTGAAGGACATCGTGTGCTATCTGTCGCTCCTCGAAGCTGGCAGGCCGGAAGACAAATTGGAATGTAAGCGATTTTCCAATTACACGAAAGAAAACAAATAAACTTGAGAGCGGGGTACGCCCCAGTCGAGCAGAGTTCGCGCCAGCAACGCACTCGAGCTCGCGCGTCCGCTGCAACTTGTTGCACGTCAATTTCGGCGCAGGTTAATTCGTTCATTCTTTCCTCTTTTTCTTCTTCTTCTTCTTCCAGTCATGTTCCGGCTGTACGATACAGATGGAAACGGCGTTCTCGATACGAACGTGAGTACGAGAGAATCTCTTTCGCAGTTTTTATTCGTCGACGACCGCGGCTCGGCTTTTTGATCACCTTCAATTAAGTGGAACACTTTAATTAACGAGATACGTTGGCGGGACAGTCGGAGGGAAAATTCATTGAAGCAGTAATTCCGATTTTCTTCGTTAAATGGTAGTCTAGAAGAATCACATTGCAGAATACATATGCACGACGACTAACTGTTTACCGAAACGAATAATAACGCATTGCGTAACAAATTGTCTTTGTAATCTTTTGTTTATTTATGTGTGTGGAAACATAATTAAATTAGTAGCGAAAAAATCATGAAGATTAATACAGTTACGATGTTCAGAATGCGTTGTTTTTATAACAACTAATTTTATTTCCACCATAGTTTTTTGTTTATTTTCAGATTATTTATACGCTCTCATAATCTAGTACAAGAAGACTATAATTTTTCAAATGTCCAAACCTTTTGTTCTCTTGTTTTAATATTCAACATATAAAAAATATTATAGTAACACATATTCCATGCAGTATACAAATCATATGAAAGGAAAAATATATAAAAGATGCATCATATTTCATTTTCTTCATTAAAAATTTTATATCGCATGATGCTAATAGCATTCCACTAATATTAAGATAAAGATTTTCTGATTTTATTTCTTCAAATCTTTGAAATCTTTTAATAATTTTAAAGAAGAGCCGTGAAAGCATCGACTTTTTAAGGATACCAAAAAATATTCCTATTTTTCAAATTTTGTCTAGTTTTTTTGCTCGATATTTGTCGCAATCGACTAGAGTAACATGCGCCCATATTATCGATGTGTAAGGGCATGTAAAGTTTCACGAACGATATATTAGCCACAAATAAATCTATCATCGCGGCAGCTGTCGCTAACGTGTAATAGATCGATGGCTAGGCAGCCGTTATCAATAGTGATCCTGCATTTAATATCATTATCACGTGTCCCTAGGAGATGGACTGCATTGTCAATCAGATGATGAATGTCGCGGAGTATCTCGGATGGGACGTCTCTGAATTGAAACCGGTAAGTGGTGGCACCAATATCTGATTTTACTAATATGGATCCTTTAAATAAATTATCGCTTTACTAAAAATGTAGACAAATTTTGAGAACTGTCCCGATATATAATTTATTTGAAGAATCTTAAGAATTGTCTTGTAAAAAATGTTACATTCTTAATTCACGCGATGAACACTTTTATTATCCAATAAAATATTCCCATCAAAATATTACATCGATATTTGATACGATTTTAAAACAAAAGAAATATTCATATTAACGAAGAAATTGATCGCATCAACTATGAACAAATGTGATGGACAAGTATTATATTAACAAAAAATATTAATAACATAACAAATGCTGTCGTTTTTTCTCGAAGCGTGTAATAGTGCACGGTTTAAAACTATGTAAAAATTATGAAAGAACAGGTTTGGTTTGAGGAAATGTTAGAATATTTTATGATATTACGAACACCGAATGTAGTAATAAAAGATTACCGAAAGAATATTTACAATACTAGATTAGTGTCAGATTTTCTGATGCAGTACTTTATAAAATAACGAACGCGCGTGACGAGTTTTACATTACATACATTTGTCTTTATCGTTAACCTGTTGCCTCACAATAACATCTTCAACGCGTCATTAGTTCCGACTGTCAAACTTGAGTATTTTTAACTTGTCATCGTAAACTAGCACATACAGTGTGCTCCGTTTTGCGAGAAAAATCAATTTCAAAATCTGTCAGGCTCACGTGCGCTATTATTTACAAGGGATAGGATTGGTCATAAACAAACACATCAATCAATACCTATTCGATAACACGACTATTCAACAACTTTTCCAACTCTTTGTTTTAAACGAACAAGTTTTATTCTATATTGTCAGCCTAGTTTTACAATCTAAATAATATGATGAAAAATTAAGAGGTAACTAATTAATAATTAAGATTGTGAACAATAATAATGGAATGATGTAAATAGCTATAATGACTAGTGTGCGACGTGCTCCTGTGACAGATGATAGTGTGATGAATGAATTTTGTATACCAATAACAGTTCAGCAATTGATACTCTTATCAAGAGTCAACAACTTAAAGCTTATATAACTACGTTCGCCGGTTTTAAGTTACGTTAATTATTTTGACCGTCACAAAAACATCAAGTGTATCAATTATAACTTTTAGTGAATTCTGTCGCTTTGAAACTAATGAAAGACTCTAAATTCATTCCATCGGATACGTTTGGCTACGGCTGTGATATCCGCGTTTCCCGGTTCAATAGACGGTATCCTAACTTTCTGTTTGCGTAGCGCGACGGGACGAGTAAATTGACGGGCGATATCTAGGCGTAACTCCCACGGTATTTATAGATACTCCAAGACATGATGGTGGAAATAGACTACGACGCGGATGGCACCGTGTCTCTGGAGGAGTGGAAAAGGGGTGGCCTCACGACGATCCCGTTGCTTGTGCTGCTGGGACTCGATTCCCACGTGAAGGAGGATGGGAATCATCTTTGGAGGCTAAAGCACTTCAGCAAACCCGCCTACTGCAATCTCTGTTTGAATATGTTGGTTGGTCTCGGCAAGAAAGGACTTTGTTGCGTCTGTGAGTACCCCGTAATCCACGATACTTTCCCGCGCCGCCATTTTGCGTCCTCCTCGAGGAATATTATGCCGGCTCGCGGGGATAATGGGTCTCCTAACGGCAAAACTGATCAAACCCGCGAAACAAACAGCGGAAAGTGACTTAACTTCGTCTTTTCGCAAAGAGATAATTCTATTGTTACTTTTATCTTAACAAGGGAACAAAGTTTCAAAAGAAAATACAAGTTTTAACTTCGAAGGAGTTCCGCGTTCTCGCGGCGATAGTTATACTGTTTCAACCCTTTCGGTAGTGTTCTCTAGACTTTTTGGAATTATCCACCAATCTAATGTGTCCGACAGTATATTGCCATTTTTTATTGTAATATAGACAGTTTTTATTTAGATGTGATGTGTGATTGCAGAGTCGCAATGTTAAGAGTTTCATTTTTTGCATATATAAATTAACAAGTAATAATTTCGTACAATGAAGCACCAAATCATGTTTTTGTTCATATTGTTAAGCACCGTAGTGTTTTAGCGTTTTTTTTTTCGCGACATGCCCACCAGGATTTTTCATTAATACTTTCGAAATATCAAAGATTGTTACAACTTCAGCTACAAATATAACAAACATTAAAATTTTGCAGTTAAAAACTTATTCATACACTTATCAATAAGAACAATCTTATAATTATTTCAACGAGTGTATTACTTTTAGAAATAAATTCTATAAAAAAGTAATTAAAACATCAATAGAAAAAACTTTCATTGATGGGGTTGACGATATACTGTGAATACGGAAACATGTTTAAATATTTGTTGAAGTGACACCGCGCCGCTGGATATTATGTCGCAGTTTGATTAACTTTTCTGTCCGTGGTATTTCAATTACAGTCGAGGTAATTGCTTAGTAATCAGGATTCGCCACTCAGTAAGTGACTCGCGTTTTCTAATATCGAATCTAGTAGGGAGATTCAACGTTACGTTAGTCACAAGATGGAGGACCGTCGTTGAATTCGATACAGACAGATATAAATGAAATATAAATGAATTCTTCGATGATCAAGTTTTAGTTTTCAATTCGAATTGAATCTTGAACTGTACAGTCTATTACTCCCAGTTATTGTTTCAGTAAATATTGCATATTTCGAAATGAATAAGTGCAAGTAAATATACGTTGAAACATAGAAAAGTTGATGGGTTAATCAAGGATTACACGAATTTTTAAATAATTATATTGACACATATTAGTTATGACTTGTTTAAAGTTGTGTGGAGCCGCCACGAACCAGTTAACGGTTAAGAAAACAATAAAGCAAAGTTAGTTTCCATTTGCTTCCAGTTTGCAAGTATACGGTTCACGAGAGATGCGTTCAAAGAGCGCCAGCTTCTTGCATAGCTACCTACGTGAAGAGCAAAAAGACATCGCAAACGATGGCGCATCACTGGGTCGAGGGTAATTGCCATGGGAAATGTTCCAAATGTAGGAAGACTATCAAAAGCTACAATGGTATCACGGGCTTGCATTGCAGATGGTGTCAACTAACTGTGAGTAATCAGTTTTCAAACATTGACGTAATCCTACCTATATTCTAATCATATTGAACAATTAACACATTCTGCATTTATCTGCGATATTTTTACTGCTGCAAATACTACAATGAATCGTAAAATTCGATCTTTGAATTCTTTGTGCAAGTGCAACATTCTTTCTGAAATGAATCATTTTTTAATCATTCTTTTTGGTAGATTTCTTTTTACTTGAATACTTATCAGTTGAGAGATACTCAATTCATAAACTTATGAAAATTGAAATTTTTAATGAATCCTCAATAATTAACCCTCATTACCGTATGTCATTTCATCATTTTTTTTCATTCTTTAAAAATATTACAAAATCACTCAATAGAGATAGGGTATAATCCATATATTCATTTTAAATACTGATATTTGAAAATTGTTTATATGTTTTGATGAGCTGCACAATAGTTAGAAACTGCTTTACTAAAAAGACTGCAATAACTATGCTATTACACATTTGTTCATTTAAATCCATATTTCTATAAATCAATTTATACAAATATAAATTGAACGAAAACACAGTAATTATGAATCTCATGAATTTTATCAATTGTAGTACTGCATCGTGTACTATTTATCTTCGTATTAATCTCATAAAGTCTTAAATTTATTTATAAATCTAAACAGATAAACTACATAAATTCAACGAAACATACAATTTGAATTATCGTTGGTGTTATCAAATGCTGAATTTAGCAAATTATGTTATAAAAACTAACCCACTGCACATTCCTTTTGTCGAAAAAATTCTCTTCTCTTTATGTTTTCTGCTTTCTTATCCTAAAGTATTCAAAAACGTATTAAAATTACGAAAATGATTCTTCACTTCCAAAATTTCAATAACAAAAGTAAATTTCAAATTACACCAAAAGGACATTTTTTCATGACAAGTATACTCAACGCATACCTCGGCAGAGTTAAGCGTTGAATCCATCAATTTTAGTATTTAGTAATTTTGTAGTTTTATTCGTACCTGCATTAAACGTATAAAGTCTGCATATCAATGACAACAAAAGCGAACAAGCATCGCTGATCATAAAGCGATTCGATTTTCGTGAAGCGTAGAGGAGCGTGGAGACTACAATGGAGTAGAAGTTTAAGAGTGATATTCACGCGACGGTAACTTTGCAGTTGCATAACAGATGTGTTTCACAAGTGAGAGCAGAGTGCACGCTCGGCGAGTACGCGGTGCATATTCTTCCACCGACTGCGATCTGTCCGGTTGTCCTGGACAGACAGAGATCTTTCTCGAGGGACAGCAAAAGGGGGAGCAAACACGGCCAAGATTCGACTTCCGTTAGCTCTGTAAGCACCTTCAACAGTTTGCTACATCGAAACAATACAAACTTGCATGCGAAGCGAATGTGCACTAATTCAAAGTGACCACTAGACAGAATCAAAATTGGTCGAGTCAATTGCATGCAATTGGATATAAAAGAGAAATTCATTCCTAATTGCAACTTTGTTAATACATGAAAAATTATGTAAAAGTATTTTGAAATACTGTTAATATTTTCAGTGCAATAATATCTTTAAAGTGTACTGTTTTGCATTTCTTTTACTGGTTCTTATTATAAATGTGTCAAATCACATTCTAGTGATCAGATATTAACACAGAATTCATCATGATCGTGTGACTGGTGCCTCGTCTTTATAAAAATTATAAAGTCGTTTTCATAGGAAATGATTACATAAATTGCAGTTTCGAAGTATAATACTGTAACCAAAACTGTACGAAATCTAAATACATTCGATCTTTTAGTGCTAATTGTTAATCATTCCAATGAAATTCTACGTGACGCATGCTTCCAGTGCTATATACGATGCATGTATACACTTCCATACTACACACGATTTATAATTTACAGTGTAATATAATTTTACATAATCATAAATATAAAATTATTTTCGCAACACTTATAATTTTAATTAACATAATAATTGTAATGTTAAAACGGCGATATCTCACAAACATATTTTTCAACAACTTAGTCATGAATATATGTTACACAACAATTTCTGCACTGTAATTTTATTTATGAACTATTTAGACGACCATGAATCACTATGTTTTACTAAACTATTTACTTCTCCACGAAAAGGTTCCAAATAAATAATCATTAATCGAACCGACGCGACGCTTTGAACTTCAATCGAATCCATTAAACATTCATTTCAATTAACCGTGATTAAACATCGATGAGATTAAAGTTTTAATCGTTGATCACGATGGATGAGCAAACGTGACTTCGAATCATTGAAAACATTGATTGGGTTAAACATTGCCGACCTCTGCTCGATCCTCAGACCGGGTTCTTAACATCCGGTAACACGTCGAGCCAACAACCAGCGATGTCTTTCCAAATCACGCCTCCGCCGGACACGATGCCGCTTTTGGTCTTCATAAACCCGAAATCCGGGGGCAGGCAGGGCGAACGGATGCTTCGAAAGTTCCAGTACATATTGAACCCGCGGCAAGTTCACAACTTGGCCGTGGGTGGGCCGATGCAAGGTCTGCAGATGTTCAAAGACGTGGACAACTTTAAAGTGATCTGCTGCGGCGGCGACGGCACCGTCGGCTGGGTCCTCGAGACCATGGGTACGATCAGCTATTTATTAAAACTTCCCAAACCGACGCTCAGAGTTGTGTATTCGTGTCCGTGACTTGCCAACGAAACGACACCGTCGGCTGCTTCTACTGCAAGCCGACGGACATTCGATAGTTTCCAGGAAAATGAGAATTCTGATGGGAATGCAACTTCTTTCTAACAAGATCTACTATACGTTGTTTCCTTGTCGCTTTTTTCATGCAGTCCTTGTAACATTATTGGCTTGGCATAACTCCATGGACTTTTTAATTTTAGTAAATTCGAAGTAGCATAACATGAGACGAATTTTTAAATTTTCATGTTAAATATAAACATGTTAGAATCATTGACCCACAAATAAATTTAACTTCAGCCTTTAAACTTAACATCAGCCACAAACAGTGAGCCACGAAACAATTCTATTGCACATATGAAAATATGTTTCTTATTGTAGACATAGCTTCAAGATAATGCAGAAGCAAAGAATTTACTTTACAGCAATATCCAAAATAATTAATTGTATATAGCTTAATACAAAGTTGAACAACGATTAACTTCAAATGCCTGCATTTTTACGTTAAATATGAGTGAAAGAAATAAAATAAGACATATAATTTGATGAGATTTCAAATTGTCCAAAATTCAGTGTCACAATGTTGGAATCATTGATCCAGAAGTAAAATATTTGTTCACTCTGTATGCAATCAGTTAAAACCAAAATCGTTCATTACAATAAAAATATATTTCATGTACTAAACAGAGTTTCAAGATAATGCAAAAGAAAAACTTTATGCAATAAATCAGAATCAATCTATGTATATTCTATAATAACAATAACAAAGAAAAATCACATGCGGTAAATGGTGCTAAAAAATTTTATTTTTCATAAATATGCACAGTCTAACGATAAAGCAATTCAGATAAAACTACACAGTGTATTTTACGAAGTTGCGCACAACTCCAGGACGATCTACAGAATAACAAACCAGATTTCTTTAATTGACTGAATATGGATTGAGATCTACTGTTGGAAACAATATGAAGTAAAATTTTTGAACGCGTTTTATGTGCAGCTTTGATTTAGAATTATAGATACAACAATTTCGGATTGCAGATCGCGTTCAATTCGAACATCAGCCGGCTGTAGGCGTCATCCCTCTGGGAACAGGCAACGATCTCGCAAGGTGCTTGCGATGGGGTGGTGGCTACGAGGGCGAAGCAATTCACAAGGTCCTCAAAGTAAGTGCATCTCCATTGTCGCGAAATTGTCGATGTGCATCGTACATTATCGGACTGCGACTGCGAAAACAAAGACTTATGAACGTCGATACTTTACTCTGGTTAATGGAATTTATTGCATCATTCGAGTGTTTTGCACGTTATTCGAATCTCTTTCAACCCGGGATTACCCACGTGTGGTACTCATGGATCCCCAAGGAAAAAGGAACTATGTTCTGATTAAAATATATAAAAATTTGCTAATGGTAGGAGTCTACTAAACTTCCATGTTAGCACTCCTGACATTAGACGACAATGGATTCTTACGCAGGTACACCTAGCATTTAAATTTCACATGAATCATCGCGGGCATGTTACGTCAGTTCTAAAGTGATACAATGATTTCGGTTTTTAATTTATTCAGGATTTTTTTGTTTTGAACTATTCAAGATTATAAGATGCTAAAATCAGGAAAAGCGTCTTGGAAATTTGCAAATGATCTACTGATGCTGATACTCCTATTATCCAAAGTAATGTTACTTGTAAATAAAGCACATTTCCTTAATACGAGACAAAAGCAATTAAATAAACACTTAAATAAAAAGTAGAGGAAATAGATCAAGTTATTTCTTAACCACTTGTAGTTACTTGTTAACCATTGTTATTTCTTAACCACTTGTAGTTAACCACTTGATTCCTTTCACATCTATGTTGACTGGAACTTTTTCTTTGCCTGATAGACCGAGACAACTTTAACGAATCAAATTCTATTTCGATAAAAAAACATATGAATAACATTCGTATTTAATGGATCATGTATGTAATCTTCAATCTGACACATTATAATGGAAGTAGTTAAACAAGAAGGAATGAAATATATGTCCACAAGACGAATTCAAATATTTCAAAGCAAACAATATCTTAACTCTTTGTACTCGAAGCCTTTTTATTTCTAAATTAAAGATAGCTTTTCCTACCTGCAGTATTTCTATTTCATATGATTTAATGTATTTTACAAATATGACATTGATTCTTGTGATTCATATATAATGGTAAGACATGTAACAGTATTTTTAAATATAAAGAAATGTGATAGTGTAAACGTTACTTTGTCGTAATTCCTCTGAATCGATTCAAACTAAGGTTCTAAGCTGCAACAAATTTATAGAAAATCGAGAAAGCGACGCCCGTGATGATGGACCGCTGGCAGATAGAGGTCCTCGATGAGAAGGATCAGAGGGATGAGAAGAAACCGAATCAAGACAGCATACCATACAACATCATCAATAATTACTTCTCGGTGGGCGTGGACGCTGCTATCTGCGTGAAGTTTCATATGGAGAGGGAGAAGAACCCGGAAAAATTCAATAGCAGGATGAAGAATAAACTCTGGTACTTCGAATACGCGACCACGGAACAGTTCGCGGCTAGCTGTAAAAATCTCCATGAGGATCTCGAGATTATCGTAAGTCTAGCTTTCACGTTTCGAATAATTTGATTTATCTTCCCCTCCTTTTTATTATAAAGTCAACTTTCATCCACAGTGCGATGGTACACCTCTGGACCTAGCTCACGGTCCCTCTCTCCAAGGAGTTGCTTTGTTGAACATTCCCTTCACTCATGGGGGCTCGAACCTATGGGGTGAACACCATTCGAGGCACCGACTAGGCAAACGGAAAAAGCGACCAGACAAGGAACTCAGCACCAGCAGCTTTAATTCTGTCGACCTCACTGCTGCAATACAAGGTGTCCCTTTGTTCAATGACAATTTAACCCTTAAGTGGGATTTAACTCTTTGCAGACGAATGTCGATTTATTGTCGTCATCGGATAACATTTTATTTAGATTATTTAACGCTCAGTCGGTCAAAGAGCCTTTGATATTATAAGAGGATTAACTGCGCTATCTGATTTCCTTCGAATAATGGATAAATGTAAAGATGGAAAGGTTATTCCTAATAACGAATAATTTCTTTCGAATAAAATTATATGTATACATTTCGAATATATCCTTCGAATAAATTTCTCGAATAAAATTTTATTCAACTAACTTTTTCCGAATGAAATATGTTCAACTTTGAATAAATAATTGCTGAATTATTCGTTTGAGTATGTCCGATAATGACGTGCGAAAGAATCTCTGAAATTCAAGAACACAATTACTAACACTAGCAATATCAAACCAGCCAAAATGGCTGAATTTCTATTTTATAATCATCTTTATTTAATAATATATTATCATAGAAAGCATAGGAAAATGAAATATACTTCGTCGTTGTTACAAAACAATATACATTAATTGCATTTAGGGCTCGATTGTTTTAATATCAAGAAAGTATTAACAGACTTCCGATAAGTTGAGCATTTAATAAAAAAAAAACACAACATTTTTGTAGACATCGGCGACAATCTCATTGAAGTGATCGGTTTGGAGAACTGTTTGCACATGGGTCAAGTGAAGACGGGGCTTCGTCATTCCGGAAGAAGGCTCGCGCAATGTAGCAGCGTCACCATCACCACCACTAAACGGTTCCCCATGCAAATCGATGGGGAGCCATGGATGCAGGGTCCTTGCACAGTGAGTGTTTGCCTTGCGAACTATCATTGCGACAGAAACATTCTTTAATCCGTCGAAAATCCCAAACAAGCATACGACAAAAGTATTCTACGCTTTCTAGATTTATTTGGGAAATCCTCAATTCCTTGAATACATACATAGTTGTATGTTTTATCCAATTTCTCCTTAAATATAATTTTAAAATAATGCTTTAATCAATAAAAAGTATAGAAACTATTTTACTTTCTGTAAAAGTGGTGTATCTAATTTCAGTGTTCCACAGTTAGGTACCTATTCCAGTACACAAAATTGTTGACAGTGTTAAAAATATAAAATTGCTGTTAAACAATATTCTTTATTTATTGTAGAATTTTATTGTAGAAAAGCCAATAGTAAACCTCTTGCCTTATATTGTTCGAAACAGTATCTACTAAATATGGACATTAGTAATGTAGCCATTAAAGTAAACGCAGGCAAGCAATAAATCTTTGTATCTTTCTTACAGGAAATTATTAACGACAAAGAAGTTCTAGTCATCGTAGCTGTGAAAGAAATCATAAGGCAAGGGGTTGCATCGTTTGTTTGGGACAAAGTTTAACGGAGACGAATAGTCGCAAATAGACATGTGTGCGTATACGCTGTTGAACGTTCCTTTTAAATCGTTTCAGATTCACATAACACATAAGAACCAAGTCCCGATGCTGATGGCGCCACCGCCAGAGAAAGGTCGCGGGTTCTTCCGGTTCCTGAGGAGGTGAACGACCCCCAGGCACCACGATGAACAAGCAACCGAGCTCGGCCAGTAGACCTTGAACATTATCCCGTCATCATTTATGTTTTCCTGTTCGGGACGAGACAAAGAAGCGTATCAGTTCGCCCGTGCGTATGTAATTACAGTGCTTCAGTGCTCGTTCGAGCAGCAATGGACGAGCTTCGATGTAAACTCTTAGGTATTCTTGTGTACAGTATTTTTGAGAACAATAATGATAACGAAAGGAATGGAAGAGCATCTTTCGTCGTAGAATTAGGAAGCCAGGCGGTAGGCTCTCGAGAGACGTCGACACCTCTCGGTCGTTTTCTATTCCGTGTGATGTATCCTTTGTTTCAAGCTCGAGTCTACCGTCAACCGTGCACGAGCGAACGATTTGCACGGTATCATGCAAAAGAGAATAATCGCGTGAGTAGTATCACACGGCTGACGTAGTTGTAATTTTTACGATCGTTGTTTCTCCTCGCACGACAAGCAGAAATGCCGCCAGGATTTTCTTTCCCACAGGAACAAGGGTTGTCGCCCAGTCGAGGTTGTGCGGACCATCCATTCCGATTAAAGAAGTAATCGCTTTTAATAGGTTCCGGTTTTGACCTTGTTAGCTCCGTCATTTTGATTATGAATGGGTCATTTGACAGACGACGTATCTTTGAAAATACTAGTTTTGAATTACTACAACTATTCAGTATCATATCATGCTTCACTTTATAAATCGACAAATTGTGTTCAATTTATGGTTCCACAGTTTCAAGAAGTATATGTATACTACAAGAGAAGTAAGAAAAAATTGAATACTTTACAGTAGAGCTGGGCAACCTAAGTGATTACGGGCTTGGCCACAGCTACTGGCTACGAGCGAAGCTACGGAGCAACTAGAGCATGTGTCCTACGTGGTTCGGGTTGCTCAGCTCTGCTTTACAGTATCTAAGCCTGTCGCTTCATGGACCAAGAAACTCGATAGACATAACCTGACATAATTGTAATTGGAGTGCCGATATAAAAACGGGACTTAGGTAATTTGTGGACACGTAATTGAATGGTGAACGCGTTTATTATATTCCATAGCAAAAATATTTATTTGTGGGATATTTGTTAGCAGTCCGTGCACCCTCGACGTAGAGGGCAAACAATTCTCAGATCGCTCTTCTTTTTTGCACGACTCCGTCCAACAATCAAAGGATCTTATACTTTCCTCTCTTAACATTAGGGTTTTTGTACGGAAGCTTAGTCGTAACCATTTAGACGTAACTCGTGATCGATTTTATTTATTTCTTTATTTCTTTCTTTCTTTCTTTCTTTCTTTCTTTCTTTCTTTCTTTCTTTCTTTATTTATTTATTTATTTATTTATTTATATATTTATTTATTTATATATTTATTTATTTATATATTTATTTATTTATTTATTTGTCCAGACGCTGGATAGCAATATATTGTAAGCATATCAGCGAGACGGTGCGCGTGCGATGCAATTTGTTCGCATACTTGAAACCGAAGGCGTACACTTTTGTTGAAATAGGTAGTTCGTTAAGTTTTCGTCTATTTATTTGTTATGTACCTATCGTACCTTGCATTACCTATCGCGCGCAAGCTAACCGTAACAACGTTATTGTGATTGCAACTGTATAAGATGTGAAGAGAGACAAGGGAGAAGCGTAACATTAGATCTCCAGGTCAGAAAATCTGGAAATCGGAAATCGATTTTCGTTTCTTCACTTAATTTTAGCTGACTAGACGGTAAGATTAGAAAACATTTAGCTATAATTCGTTTGAGTTTCATAATTCTGTATCGCTAGATCGACTAATTAAGGCACAAAGATGAAACGCTACCGTATCGTTAGACACTAGGGACAATGTATTATCGAATTTAACCGAGATCGGATCAGCCAACGTGTCACGTATTAATCAGTATTGCAGTTTACTAAAACTTTTCGTACGACTATTCTTTGCGACCGAGGTTTAACGAGCATTTCACGTACTTACATTAGTATAAATACAATCGCCACCGCCATTTTGTAATCTTCTCGTAGCCACGCACACTCATCGTCGCGGGTGCTCTGAAATGCCATAACTTTATTTCTACGTTCATTCTCTCGCTGCAGAGCTATTTCTCCGAGAATAATTCAACATAGCATTTTTCGAATTTTCCGTCCGAGAGTGGCGCGGGTAAGCAACAAAATGATGGTTCCCGAGTTTATGAATTAATTTATTCCATTCGATGGTTAATACTTTGAGTCGGTAAGAATGTAATATTAATAAAAGTTCCAGAAAAATAGCCGCGCGAAGTCCACTTTTTGAATTCGTTTCCGAGCACTCGTTATAGCTTTTTTCTCACGCTGGATTAGCAGACTCAAGGAAGATTATAACGAGCCGTAATGTATTTTCAGAAGTTGTAGCAATTATCGAGTAGCATGTTTCAACATCACTTCGCGAAAGCACAGTGAAGTACCGATGATTTCTCTCGCGTGTCATGCTTTTATATATGTATACATACAGTACATACATATATAAAGAAACAAAAACAGAGAATGTAATAAAGAAATACGATTCCAATTAACATCCCGCAGGGACCATCTCATCGTTGAGATCCATTTAACGTTTAACGAAGAGTAGATTTTCTTCAACCCCTTCCAGCCCTTGCGTTCGACTTCGGGATCTTTTGTTCGCGAGTTAACCCTTTGTGGACGAGAACTTTTCGAAATATTATTCTTAAAGAACTCGGTTATCCATCAAATCCAAATATTAGAGAATTATCTATCGATCGTTTTTTTCTATATTGATATTATTTGCTTGAAACTCGCGATATTTGTCCCCAAAAGATTAATCGAATTTTCGGGCATGTAATTTCAACCGTTTAGGGATTCGTGTGAAATTGATCATTTATGAGTACAGTTACCCGTACCCCATCCTCTAGTGATAAACACGATCGACTAATTAATTATACATAGTTGCTCTCGTTAGACAAATCGGAATATTACGCTTACGTATAATGATACGGCCATTAAGGTCACGATAGTTGAATCGGTATTCAATAGCGACATGATTCGGGCGTGGGAAATCGACCGTTACTTATTTCTTTCAACAATATTCTCTATGCTATTAGGCGATTCCGAATCAACCACAACTTTTAAGAGACTTAAGATAAAAGCAGAGCGAAATTATTAACTTTAATCATTTTTTGTGCGATTACCGTAAAAGTTGTACAAATGTGCCGCATAGGAAATGATTTTACATACTATATACTGACTCTTTTGAGTATAGTGATATATATTTTTGGAACATTATAAACATCGATGATTCTCAAAAAAGTAGAATTTCAAGCAAAATCATATATATAAATATTTATATTCAATAGTTGTAAAAATGTGTATTATTATACTCAGAAGAGTCATTCTTAGGCTGAAAATTTCACTATTTTTAACACAGAAAGGCTTAAACATCGAAAGTGTTGAAGTAATACGATTTTCATTCCCGCGAAGTTCAAAAACTCCAAATTTTTTGGTCGATCTCCCTCATCGCGAGTCTGCGAACACTATTGGCACAATAATTAAAAATATCGTTTTTCTATTGGATTGGCGCAGTGTCTCAGTGTGCTTGTCGTTGTATGATACGGTGTTACACTATAAGGAAAAGAGAAAGACCGGTAGATCGAGAATTGTGTTCCAGGGCACGGCGCGAGAATCTATGATACTTTCCTGGGACGAGTAATGGGACTTTCTTTCTAAAAATCAAAATACGAAATACTTTCGCCGGACAGAGATACTTCTATTTTCTCTTCGAGTATTCAAACTTCCAGCTACAAGGTATATATTATACAGGGTGACGCATTCTATTTGCAACCGTGTAACGAACCAAACCGCCCCCATCTTCTTTCACTTGTTCCCTCGTTTCCCTCTTCGCTTTCGCATCAGTCGATACGAATGATTAAAATGGATCACCCTGTATACGAAGCTAACGTATATTGAGATTGACAATAGTGCTCGTCAATTATTTTCTCTTTTCTTTTTCTGTTGGACGCGCTTAGCTAAGCAACAAGTAAATAAAACAAGGTGTTCTGCGAGCAACGTTCCTCTTAGCAGTTTAATCATTTCCTAAAGATTCGATAATTCAGTTTTACTGCGATTTCAAATAGACGGTAATATGAACAGTTTTCGGAATTTTCGTAGACCATCTAGTTAATACACGAAGATCATTGTTTGGAACGAAGTTCGCGTGAACATCTCGTTAACATCGGACATTTCGGAGTAATTAGGTATCCACATGATCAGAGTAAAAATGATTATCTTTAGATCGATCTTCGTTGAGAACAATTGCATTCGGAGAACACACGGACTCATAGTTGTTAAGCGCAATTACAAAAAAAAATGTATTCGGATTAGATGAATTTTACTGCCAGTTGTCTTGGGTCTACGTATGTTTGAGCACTACTGCCATTTTCCAAGAGATAGTCGCGTATAGGAAGAGAAGCCTCTCTATTACAGTGTAATATACGAAATAAAGTGTAAATTACGATACACGATTTCATCCGAGTTTCCACAATAATAAACATTCCCCCTCCCTTTAAACAGCAACAAGAAATGATGGGAATTATATTTGAACGAAAAGTATGTAATATCACATTGTAAATTTCTCAACTAAGTAAGTGAGTTTATTAATGATATTCTTTACGATTTTTAAACAAACATATCCCTCTTGTTCCTTCACACGATTATTTATTATTAAATTACAGGATTATTAAACCAATAATATATTTTACGTTGTTTAACGGGATTTTTTATTGTTAGCCTTCACTGTAAATTAATCATTAAAACGTCCGTCACTATTAAACTATTGTCACTATTTCGAATCCAAAAAATTACTAAATATTCTTCAAAAATTTTTAAACAAGAATGAACAACATTTTTCTTAAAATTGTAGTAAATCATGTAGTAAAAAAAAATTTGTGACTTGTTTATTGCTGGCCCATGGCTTTGATTTCCAATCAGTTGTAGGTCGGAAGAAACTTTGATCGCTCTACAACTAATTCGAAATTGATAATTACATAGAGCTAATGATTGTGAAATAGTATTGGGGTAAAATGGATTTTTTAAATAATAAATATATACACAAGTAGACCTCGCAAGTACGTTTTCGAGAATTCTATAAAATAACAGACTTTGTTATTTGAAGCTTCTTTAAAAATCGAATTTCGCGCCACGTGCCTCTGATGGCGCGCCAACTGAATGGATTTGCGAAAGGAGTAAGACCGCAAGCATGGCAAAGTGAGACAAGCTACATCCTTCGTCGACTATCTTACTCCACAGGTAATTGTGTTGATTTCGCGCACTCTTGCTTACTCGCTGTTTTCTTTATTTTTCTTTTAGTGTAGCGGTATCATTTCCTCACCAGTAAATCGCTAAGTAATCGAAGCAAAGAAAATTTCTATATTGACCCTCGCTAACGAATCGAATTGCGGCCTGGAGGTGTGCAGTAGTAGGACCCATTAATGTATTTTATGATATCAGTTGATGATTAAAGCATGGTTCACAAGAAGCACCACACAGCGTGAAACGTGACGTAGACAAGGTATTCTTGTCTGTGACCATATAAAATACCGTGGATACACTTCCGGTCTGTTTTTCTGACAAGTGGCTGATGGCCGACTAACATTTTAGGCATCTTTTGACAATTTTACTGAACTATGGTTCATGAGATTTGTTATACAGCCCCATAGATGAAACGGTAATACTCGCGTCGTTCATTTCATCAGACGGCGAATCGTCAGACACGATTTCCTAATCCCGGCAAGTTTTGCAGAGGAAAGGTGAGATGAGACCGGCAAAATATGTATATCGTTATCAGGCGTGCCACCGGTTAGATTTCGTATCGTCCATTAACATTGCCACTTTTCAGGACACGCGATATCATTCGGCAAAATGATCAAAACAGGCGAAGATAACCTACGGCATCTTCACTGTAATCAAACAGTGTAAGTACTTAATAAACCATTGATATGATCCTGTCTTTCATTTCTATTGATAATTTTCTGTATTTTTCTATATAATTTTTTAGTTTCGTATTACACATTTGAATGTTTTCTCTCATTTATATTTGAAGTACACTACACTCAGAATAAAAAAATAATATGGCTACTGTGCATCATCTTATCTATATTCTACAAGTGTCATTTGTTAACTCGTTTATTTATCAATATTTCGTTGATACTATGTTCAGTAATTTACGATTATATTTATGTGTAGAGAATTCAGTGGACAAGAAGACCAACATTCGGTAGAATTATATGGTAATGATGTTACTATTGTACCTTTACCTGGAGGTCACAATCATGGTAGTTCAAAGGTGAAGTTAAAAAATATTGTTGACTATTCGTGGGATGTTAGTCTTTATTCGAATCAGCTATTGGCTGTTCATATGTATGGAAAATATTTAGCATATGGATTAATAGGTAACTCATTTCTAATTGAAAATTTGGAATATATCTTCATTCATAAATCTAATATACTTAAATTGTTTAGTTGGTAATGGAGGAGGTGTAAGAGTTATGTATCCAGAATTGGAACAGAGAGTTTTACTAAGGGGAATGTGTGCACCAATACAAGATCTAGCTTTTGCACATGTATCAAATGCTATTCTAGCATGCGTTGACTATTTAGGAAATCTTTTTATACATAGCATTGAATCAACACCATCTGAATTGTTATGCACTTTATTGTTACGCGTGGATGCAGATTCTAATACTTACCATCGTGTAATATGGTGCCCCTATATTCCTGAAGATGTAATGTCTGATGGAGATGAAGTGTCGAAACTGTTAGTTTTAACTCGTGGTTCAAAAGCAGAGTTGTGGTCAGTTAATACTGTTACATCAAGATTCAAATCCATAGAGGTGAATGTGAACCTTACTTACAGATTATAAAATCCATACAAAAGCGAACAAAGTATGCAACTGTTTGACTGAATGATAGGCAACTGATCCAGCAGCAAAGGAAAATGGAGGCATGGTTGAAATTGATGAACATACTGGTAGAATCATTGAAGCAACTTTCAGTCCAGATGGCACAGCTTTAGCCACGGCTAGTTCTGATGGGGAAGTAAAATTCTTTCAAGTTTATTCGCATGAGACTTCTCATGGCGATCAAGCTCAACCACGTTGTTTGCATCATTGGAGACCACACAATGGACGTCCTATTTCGTGTTTATTCTTCCTAGACGATCACAAAACGTATCATCCTGAGTAAGTGTCTTAAGAAACTGGTAATTATATATGTTTATTAAACAATTTCTCATATCACTAACGTCTGATGCATGGGTAGTAGGAACTTTATCGCAAATACAGTCAAATAACTGTTTATAAAAATCTATTAACTTACAGTGTACAGTTTTGGAGGTTTGCCATAACAGGGTGTGATAACAATACGGAGTTAAAAATTTGGTCTTGTGAACTGTGGACTTGTCTGCAAACTATCAATTTTGCGCCAACTCCTTCCACCGGCAAATTACCTGTTTTAAAAGCCGCTTTAGATCCCAGTGCTGGCTACCTTTTATTATCAGACATATTCAACGAAGTTTTGTATATATTGAGTCTTACAAAAGATAGTGAACAATCGTTAGCATCCGTTAGTACTATATCGGGATTACTTTTACCGTATCCGATACTAAGCTTCGGCATTGTTGATGCTGGTATGCGGAAGATACGACCTACTAGCGAATCATTAGAGGACTTACGGCCTGGTGAAGAGGAGGAGGAACAGCTTGTAATCAAAATGTATCTAGTCCAACCAAAATCATTACAAGAGTGCCAAATTGCTTTCAAGTCTGACTTGACGAGCAATAAACGACTCATGGCCAGACTCAGTCATAATTCATTGGACTACTCCGAGGATCTACCTGAGATGGACACTGTTAATCATAACGGAATTGTAGGAGAGAATTGTGAAGAGGATCGTTCACTATCTGCCACAATGGAGACAACTGCGAATCACAATACTGGATTAAATTTGATGACTCCTGACGCATTCAGTTCACCAGCTAAAAAGGAAAACAGCGAATTAGATTCTCGATCTGGTAGCCCAGAATTGGGCAAGGTCGTGTCTACTAGTCCCTCTCTAGCACAAGCTGTGCAGGCTCTAAATGCGACAGAACCACCATTGGCTACCAGCGAATTAGAGGAACAAACTCCAGCTAGTAGCGGTAGCAGTCCATCCAGAGAAGTCAGAGAAATTTTAGCTCTGACGAAACTAGATGAAGAACCAGAGGTTGAAAACAAGCCGGAAGCTGTCAACGCGACTGATGGAGACTGGTCTAATATTCCTATGGTTTTATTGAAAGATGTAAGCAGGCACGCGATGCAGGAAGTTGAAAATTACTCGGGAGAAGAAGAAAAGAAAAAATTGAAAGACGATGTAAAATCTGCAACACTCAGTACCGCAGATATTAAAAATACGTGGCAAACTGCAAATGAATTAAACACACGCGAGATACTAGATAAACTAGAGACTGTTATGGCATTATTCGATGAACAAGGGCGAGGATTGAAGGAGTTGCGTGCAGAATGCGCTAGATTGAGGCTAGCAATGCCGATCATGGAGCAAGTAGAATTTGCTTTAGCTAGGGCAGCTGATGACCATAATGCTTTAGAGCAGCAAACACTATACAATCAAATGGCACTCGAAACAATGTTAATAGATAAAATTGATACAGCATTACCGCGTATTATTAAAGAGACAGTCGAACCATTAAAGCACCAATTGAGATTAGATGTTGCACGGATAAATGAAATTATAAAAGAGAATTTGACTGAGGTGTTGAGTAGCACTCATGTAAAAGATGGACTCGCGTTAGTGGCGGCGAACGCGGCGAAACCAGCATTGGATGTTGCATTTAAGGAAACTTTTACAAACATTCTTCTGCCTGGCATGGAAAAAGCGTTCCAAGCGATGTTCAAGCAGATCCAAGATGCCTTCGTTAGAGGTACACGAGAATGTAAGAATGAATTTTTAATTCATACATGTTAAATAAATATTCAGTGTGTCTAATATTAATTTTTACGAAGATGGAGTGTATCTGTGTAGATAATTGATATTGAAATATTTTTGCAGATCTTGAAAAGATGGAAGCAATCACAGACAAGCAATATCAACAACGAAACGAACAACAGAGTGAAGCTTTGACAGGATTAGTTCATAAAGAATTGCAAACAGAATTAAATAGAGGATTATCTACTCTACAAGAAGGAACGTTGCGCACTATTCGAGAATCTATTAGAGATAATTTAAATCATCAACTGAACGAGATAACAAACGCACGGTAATCTACGCAGAGCTTTATATCTGTTTTAATCTATAAGAAGTCCAATTGTTAATAGTAAGAATATTTTGTATTCATCGAAATTAGTACTTCATACTGCAATTAATAAATCTGTCTTGCAGTTCTAGAGCAACTACTCCTGCTATACCAGTACCAGCAGTTGCTGATGCTCAATTACGGGTCATGTCCCTTCTCGCGAGAGGACAATTCAATGCTGCTTTTCAACAAGCTTTAAGCGCGAGCGACTTAAGTTTGGTAGTATTAGTTTGTGAAAAAACAGAACCTTCCCGAGTATTTTCTTCGGTAGGACCAGATCCGAGTCCTAGATGTATTTTACAACAACCTGTAATACTTTCACTTGTGCAACAACTATCCGCAGACTTAGGACACCGTACAGAACTCAAGCACAGGTAAAGCTTCTCTTTAAAAACATACGCATTTAATTTTATGAATATTTGAAAACATTTTGAGAGATACTTTATTTGTAGGTGGCTGGAGGAAGCAATATTAAACTTGGATTCTAATGATCCAGTTACACGAGAGCATATGGGTACAGTTCTGATGAATTTACAAAGTCAATTGACTACATTCATTGCAGCTAATCCTAATCACAGTTCCATTCGACGTATGAAAATGCTGACAATGGCTGCTCGTGCGCTCTTGAACTAACATCCTTAATGTCACATTCGTTTCCAATAGATCGTGTTCTTTATCAGATAGAGATGAAACAATTGTGTGATATTCTATGTATTTAAGAGTAACATTTTTATCATTAACATTAAAGTAAGGAGCAACTTCCTTAACGTTTTCAAAATCAAATAATTCTCATTCATCCATCCAATTAGGTCTTCCCAAAACCCATAGTTTTTGTTTCGTATATTATATCCTGTGTAATAGTTTATTTTTTCTATTAAATACGTTTCACCAATATGTGATACGATTCGGTGGTTGAAAGACGAGGAACATTGGCCTTAGCTACGCTATGAGAGTTGCTTCTTAGTTTAACACATCTTTTATATTCGTAAGTAAACTCATCTTTTGTTAGTAATAATATATCATAATACCATTCTGATTATTTTAATTTTATAAATTGAAGAAAGACGATTATATTATGAATAAAAATGAAATTTATTTACGTAAATTCTTATATCTAGTTTGTGTAAATACATAATCTTCAACAATCCGTCTTGATTTTTGTTTTCTGATTTTTTATTTCGTTAAGTAATGCTTCTTTAACATGCGGAGATAACTTAACTTTCTTCTTCTTCTTCACTTCTTTAGATAGCACTCCTGCTTTGTTACTTGAAGCTCCTCCTTGTATCTTTTTCTTTTTCTTTAAGCAGCTAAGCGGATTGGGACCACCTCTCTTCCGCTTCTTCTTCAACATTTGTTCTGTTTTGCTTTCTAAGCCAGCTGCTTTTTTCAAGGTTTTAATGTTTTCTTTTTCCCAAGCACTCATGCCTAGTCCATCACGAACACCTTGAGCATAATCATGACTTGCTTGTGATGGAGCTTCTAAGGTTGGAGCTTTACCGTGTAAATATATTATGGGTACACCTGGAATTTTTCTTAACAATTCTTGAAGCTCTCTGTCCTGTGTTGCTACAATATATCTAAATAGAGTAAAAAATATGCCATTAAAGAAAAATTTATCAGTAATGAATATGATTAGTTACAAATACTGTGTAAAAATGTATAGTACCTAGACGGATTATTTTTCCCAACCATTGATTTCAGACATTTCATTCCAGTTATCGAATTTTTATCATGTCCACATTTATGTACAGGATATTGTTTAACGATTTGCATAGCACCAGTGATGGTTTTAGAAATGGAACAAAGTTTCTCTGTCTCCAAAATTATACATGATGTTGTTAATAATTTAACTTCAGCTTGAAAATATTTTGATAATTGATCTTGTATATTAAATTTATTCTATGTAGGAGCAAAATATAAATTAATATTGTAAACAGTTTTGTAACTTTTTAGTGAAGTGAATTTAAACAAACCTCTAGTGCAGCAAATGCAAATGTACCATCAATAAGAATTTGAAACGGTGCTCTAAATTTGAAATTATTAATAAAAAATCCCAGATTCTTCCTTGCTTTTTTCTGGCGAGACGTTTTCATTTTTTATTATTTCGTAATCTATACAAAATGTGTGAAGAATATATGAAATAGTATGCACTTGAGTTCTAAAAAATTATAGAGAAACGTGAAACACTGTTGAAATATTATTATTGTATTCCGAAGGAAACAATTTTTAATACGAATACATGTATTAATGTGAGGAATTGCAAGTGTATGTACACAATGTTTATTTTTGTATTAGCACTCACAAAAAATCATGTTTTATAAATATATGAAAATATTTTATTAACAATTAGATTTTTGATATCCATTGAAATTACCTTTAAATACCTTTTTAGGACATGCAAATATGTATTGTATACGACCTAAAATAATTTGCAAAACATAACCTACTACATATTAGAGCACGCACAAGCGAAAGAAGTACGTTCACGATACGTTTGCAACAAAGTGTTTTGTGTCAAGCTTTGATAAAATAATCCATATATATTGACTAAAAGAAGCGGTTAATAGAAAGTTTTCGTTGTTCTTTCCATTCAAAGAAAAACAGTACAAAATGTAAGTATTTTGTTAATATTTTCTATCGTAATAATGCACGTTTGTAATGAAAGGAAGATAACCTCCATTGTTTGTTTGGGTTCTAATATTTACTATATAACTATCTTTTTTGTTTTACAAAAATATTTTTAATCGTAAAAACTGCGATTGATTTAATTGATCGACGAAATGAGCTGCTAGTTGCCAATTGTAAACATTAATTATTTGATCATCACACGCTAATTAAAAATCAATCGTTTATTCTAAATTACGTTCTCAAATATTTATTTTGTAACAAAGAGAATTATAATACTCAATAATTAATATTTACAATTAAATAAGTAACGTAATTATAAATTATATTAAATATCGCCTAATTTTATTTCATTACAATTTTTTTTTTTAAATTTCTTTTCCTACAGGTCTTCTTTAACGAAACCAAAATCTGAGATGACTCCAGAGGAGTTGGCAAAACGAGAAGAAGAAGAATTCAACACCGGGCCACTCTCAGTTTTGACTCAATCTGTGAAAAACAACACTCAAGTTTTAATTAATTGTAGAAACAATAAAAAATTATTGGGGAGAGTAAAAGCATTTGATAGGCATTGTAATATGGTTTTGGAAAATGTAAAAGAAATGTGGACTGAACTTCCTCGTACTGGCAAAGGAAAGAAGAAGGTGCAGTAACCAAATATGTAGTTTATTTTGTGTGACTGAAATACCTATATTATCATGAAACTTTGTGATCGTTTTTTACAGGCTAAACCAGTGAACAAAGACAGATTTATTTCCAAAATGTTCCTAAGAGGAGACTCTGTTATTTTAGTTCTACGAAATCCACTGGCAACAGCATCAGGCAAATAATTTTTTATGAATTTTCTAATTTTTCAATTTACTTTAAGGACAATGCACTGGAAATAAAGTTTTTCATGTAAGCCAGGAGTCTGCATAATTTATTTATCTGTCAACAATTATATAATTTCCTAGAATATCTAAAAGTATTGAAGTAAAAAAGTATATTAAGTATGACATGACATTTATTCGTATCGAATTATACATAAAATTATTAATCTTTCTCAGCAATTGCAGTAAGGTGTTTATCAATCTCCTGTTCTGTTAAAGTTCTGAAACAATAAAATATACTAATTATGGTTTGTTTTTGTAAAGAAAACATCTAAAATACGTTCAGAGCGGTGGTCTATTTTTTTTCAAAAATCGGTTGTAATCAAATAATATCTCTATATAATGTAATTAATAATAGACTCCAATGATAATTACCGGAATTTAGGGTTGTCCTTTGATACCACACCTATCTCAATTTCTGTTGGTTTGAAATCAACAGATAAAGCAGTGCATAAACATGTAATAGCTAATTGTATTGTTTCATCATAGTCATAGTCTAGTTTCTTCTTTAATTTTTTCTCAAGATAAGAATTAGCTTCGGTCTGTTTAGCACCAACAGAGATCGCTCTATAGCCACAGAAATATCCAGCGGGATCCGTCTTATAAACACAGGGACCCTTTTCTTTATCATATGAAATAAGCATCATAGAACATCCGTGAGGTCTCATCTCAGCATTTTGCGTGTACACTTGGCTGATGTCAGCAATGCGACGACACAGTGCGTCAACAGGAATTTCATATTCATATTTGTATTTAAAATGTGCTGCCTCATAACGAGCACGTTGCACCTGAGATCTACTATCAGCTAAAATAGAAAGTACACTTTAGTACTTGCAAATATCGTGTTACAGTAATTTTACTCACCTATCATGCCAGTCATAAGACATCCTATATGTTTAGTAAGTTGAAAAATATGTGTCATGCTAGATGCATCAAGCAGTTTATCCTGTAGGTAAAAGTATATATTAAATAGATAACAGAAACGAATTAGAATGGAAGGGAATTTGAGAAATAATAAGTTAGTGAAGGTTATCTTACAGGCACTTTCCTCTGAGTCACAAATACGGCAGTGTCGGCTCCTTTAACAGCAACGGATGTCAAACCACCTTGATTTATTGCTTTAAACGCATATTCTGTAAAATATTTATTTCGTAAATAATTTGTCGGTAAGTTCAAAACTGCAGATCACGCCATGTCATGATTCCGGGTTTAAGAATCGGTTTGTTTCTTAGTGAATAATTGAATGGTGTCGATAAAATAATTCAGGATGAATTACTGACATTTGTAAAATGATTTTGTAGAACTTACCCACTTGATAAAGCCGTCCTTCTGGCGAAAATATCGTAATATGCCTGTCAAAACCTGCACTACTACCGCGCGCCATGATCACAAATACTAAGTTCGATTTCAATGGCTGCGACTTGCGTCTTAAAGTTGGTAGACGTTAGACACCGAAAACGCCAAATCATGTAACATTTGTATTAAGGTAGTTCACATTTATCGACAATCCGCAGAATACATTATTTTCGATATTATATTCGATATTGATAACATTTATTGTTGAAATAAGTTTGAATCGTTTATTACTGTATTTATTGAATATGTTCAAGGCATCGGGGAGATATACATTTGACTTTGTGCGTATTATTACTCGAAATTAACGATTTGGATTTGATAATGTATCTAATAATTCTGTTGCATTTTCTCTATATGTAGTTCAAACTTCCATAATAGCATTTTATTACTAATTACTGTTTTTAAAAATAGACTCTCAACGTGCATAAGAACACTATAACCACGTAGCGGTGAAGTACT
Source organism: Augochlora pura (assembly GCF_028453695.1). Lineage (NCBI taxonomy): Eukaryota > Metazoa > Arthropoda > Insecta > Hymenoptera > Halictidae > Augochlora > Augochlora pura. The sequence goes on from NC_135781.1 coordinate 21,424,447, forward strand.
CGAACTAAAATCCCCATGAAATCTCAAAATAGCGCCATTTGACACAGGTGAAAAATGTTCACACTGGTAAACAACTCTTATCAATAGTCAGATGTTTAAAAAAAAACAACGACCGTTTGCAATTAAATATAAAAGTTTTGATACTAGAAAACCGTGTTAGATGGCACAATTATCACTTTTTAAAATGAATCGACTGTTGGTAACAAATGCTTACCGATATAAGCGCCTTACCAGTTCGTAGGATGGCGCTATTGTGAGATTTTTTAAACGATTTAATTCAGATAATCCACTGCTAGATGAGTACAGCGATTTCTATATTTTTGGAACATTTAATTTAAAAGGAGACGATTAAACGTCGATATAAGAATTTTAAAAGTGGATGAAATAACCAGAATTATTAGCAACGTTTTGAAAACAAAAGCAACTCTTTCAGTATTTTCTATCTTTGAATTTCTATGCTACACAGAAAACTTTGTATTATTAAATATTTATATTTGCTTTATACTGCGCTATTTTCATCGTGTAATAAGAAAATTCTAATATGAGTTTTATGAACAAAATTATTAAGAATATTTTGAGATTAAGAATACTAAATTTGGCCCAAATAAGAGTCATTTGTACTTGCAACAATATAAAATAATAATATAATAATTATATAATAATTATTCGATGCTCTATATGTTTTCAACACAAGCAGAGTAACAATTTAGTTACACCAAATCAGGTTTATATAGAATACCTCGAAACAATTAAGCTGAATGTGACAAATTTAATGAAAGAAATCCATAGAAATCGTTGATCCATACAAAACAATTTATTATAGCATTTCGTTTTACATATTTCGTAGTGTTTCATAAACATTGTCTCACACTTTACAGCACTATACTAATTTCTTTACAGTATTTTTATTGCGCTCGAAATTCATATACACTCAAGATCTGAATTCAAGAATACACTGTATAAATTTCTATTTATTTGAAAAATTATGTTTCTATTTCGCTCCTTACAATCGACGTTCCGTTATTAGGAATTCTATAATGGATTTCCGTTGAGATCTCTTCAGCTGCTCGTTACTATTTACATCCGCGTAAACTAAATAGGTTATTTTTGTTTTGTTTGTTACAAAGCTGAGAGGAAATCACGTTGGTAATGGCGCAACCGCGTGATTTTTCATTGTGCCGAGCCACAATGATACGACGATACAACGCGCCGGGCGTCGTGTAATTAGTGTGCCCAACAAAAGAGAAAAAAGAACAGAAAAGGTTTTTGGTGGTTTCCGTAGTGAAATATCAGTTCCAGAATGTTATAAAGTCCGTATACTTGCATAATTTCTATATTTACAGACGTAGACGCACGTTCATGCGTTAATAAATATAGGAAGTACAGTGTTTGTAGTGACGAAGGAAGACTATCTCTATAATCTACTATTTTATTCTAGATCCTACAATGCGAGTATGAAATTTTATTTACGCATTCAAGTTCATTCGAATACAAAACATTTGACGAGTTGCGAGCATTCGCATAAATAAATAAATATATATCTATCTAATACTATCTAAATAAATAGGTAAATAAATAAATAAATAGATAAATAAATAAATGAATATATAAATAATTAAATGAAATAAACGAACCTTTATAGCAAAAATAGATCACGTAGAACAATAAAAATTCGCATTATTTATTTTAATTGCCTGTTGAATGGTTCTTGAACTGCGAATGAAATACTTTAAATTTTGGTGAAATCATGTAAATTAATGTTGTCGACATGTCATTCGCACGCTTCAGGAAGTTCACTTAACAGTTCTTGCAATAGAATCGCAATAAGCCTAGGGCATGCAAATTGTTGGGGTTTAGTCCACCGGCAACTGGGTTACTGTGCGGGTTATTATCCGCAATCCGCAAGCGTATTGTTACCCCACCATACATTGTCGGGAAATTGGTACTATTGTTTCAGATACTTTTAAATTGTACTGCATTCTTTGTCCATACTATTCGCGCTGATCAAATGGAGGTTCGAATAACTCTTTATTATCAGACAGGGTGTCTTATTTCTATCGTTCGCTGCAAATATTTCTGTCACTTTCGATGATACAAAAGGAAGATCGGACTTGAACGATTCGAGGATGAAGGTATTATACTTTGGAGACTCTCAGGGTTATAATCATTTTGTTTTGTTTAATATATTCATGTATCTGCGTCTCTTATCTTGTTGTTATAACTTTTGTTCTACCGCGATATAACTAAATTTTACACGTTATATCGAATTCTTGTAACGTGGATAGGAGTGATTCACTGAAAGAGATAAACGTTGGACATAATAAATTTATTCAACCTATTAAACATGTTTCATTTTTTATCGCACGTAGTCGTGTACAGTAAGGGGGAGTCAATTTCGTTGCTGAATGCGGAAATAAGTCCGGTGCTAGGAAAATGCTTGCATTGATAAGTATAGAACAAATTCAGGCTAAATTTTGTTTTCGCTTTTCAAATTTTTTTGACGCGCGAGTGTGTTTAAAAGTTTTTGAGAGCTCCGGGCCGGTTGGTTCGTAACATGTATCACCTCCATGGTCGTTAAACTAATTCGCCGTATCAAGGGCCAAAAGGAAAACTGACCGTTTAAGAGCGAAGGATCATTTGTGCGCGCTAGGCCTTAGATAAATCACAGTGGTCGAGGAGCTTTCGCTTGTTGGTCTTCACGTTCTCGAAGTTTCTTTCTTCCCGTTTGCTGGAACCGCCAATTTTCGATTGCTGCGATCTAAGTTGGTTCTGCTCTTGAAACACTTGCGGCATGTAAGTCGCCAAAATGCTAATCTGAAGTCGGCCGAGTAAAACGCGTAGATGAACGGGTTTATCGCCGAATTGATCCAGCCTGGAATTAACAAACGAAAGTTACAACCATACGACTAGGAAACAAATGAACGTTCGCACTTTATAGTTCTACCTAGACTGCGGATTTCGTGTAGTATTTTCGAAGAGCATGATGTTTAATACTTATAGATAGACTGCGAATTTTATGCATTTATTGATATATTATTATGAATTTATCAAACCAAAGAACAAGAAATACATTCTTCTTTAATTTCTTTTTCGTGCAATTGATGTAGAATTTTTTCATTTTACCTAAAAATTCGTAAACTTATTAACCCCTTGCTGTACCATACTCTTTACAATTGCAACGATTAGAACTTTTTCAATCGTATTGACTTCTTAGATGAAGCAAAGACATCTACTTGAATGACTCGTTAAAGTGCAGCAAGGGATTAATATTAATATGATATATTATCGTAATAATGTATATAATATCAATTATATTTTTAGATCAATTTTTACTGGACATTTTAAACAAACATACTTTACGGCACATACATTTCTCAGCATTTTGAAATAGTAACAAGATAAAGCTTATGTAAGAGAAACATATGGAGATTAGAACAGTATACTTCATTCTATTGCAAATATGCAGAAACTCTTAACAAGGTAAAGAAATTTTTCTACCATGAAATGGTTTATAAATGTTCGTATACACAGTGAATGATCCGCAGTCTGTAAACGTTGAAACAAATTAAAAATAAATAGAATAGAAAAAACACAGTGTTTCCACTCTGAAGAACTTGAAAGCTAGCAAAGGAAGCCTGCACGTGGAGCTTCCACGGAAGTGCTGTACCAGCTTGCATGACAAAGCTTTTAATAAGACAAACAAATTCCTTTTCTACAAATTTATTCATAGGAATTCATATTTGCGAGGATATCCACGGTCGATCAACTTTAAAACGAATCAGAAATGAATAGAATGGTAAACTAGAGTGTTTTTACCCTAAAGAACTGAAAAAAGTATTGGAAGCTCGCGAAGCTTCCGCGAAAGTGCTTAATAATTAAAGTTTGTTCAACAAAATTTATATTCACAGAAAAATTCGCGAGCTAATTATAAACCGAAATAAATTGCAAATAAATAACATACAAAAATAGACGGTTCCCAGTATGAAGAATTAAAGAGAATTAGTCGGTTAAATTTGCTCGTGGAGCTTTCGCGAAACTAGTGAATAATTACAAAGCGCTTAATAAGCTAAAGAAATTAAGTTCTTACGAATTTGTTTAGAAGAATTTATGTTCACGGAAAAATCCGCGGGCTAATTGCGAATCGAAATAAATTGCAAATAAATCGAGTACAAAAGTAGTCGGTTTTCAACGTAATGATGTAAAATGGTAGTCGGTCAAGTCTGATTGCGAAGCTTTCATGAGAACACTACGCGAGCTCGTAGAGTTTGAAAATAAAAGATCTGAATTTTCGGACGGTTCCAGTGTTCTGGATAACGTCGAACGCGTTGGTACGAAATGGTAGATACCTAGCCACGTTAACGCTGCCATAAGTACATCCGGCGGGTTCATGGGTATGAAAGGGGTGGCCAGATAGAGGATGAAAAACGGTAACCAACACGCCACGAATCCACCCACGACCACAGCTAAAGTGCCAGCTGTTTTTGTCTCTTTGACTGTTCTGTTAATGCAACTCTGCTGATGACTACGTACGATCCCGGACTTTTTGCTGGTGGCCGGAGGCTCCGCATCCTCCGATGTCCTGTCACAGCTCACCGCGTTCGCCATGCATTCGGCTCTTCGAATTCTGATACTCTTCGCTCGTTCGATCTGTCAACAGCAACGTCTCGAACGAATTACCGATATTTCGCGGTGCAACAAGCATCTCGTCCGCGGGAAATCCAAGGCTTAGATCAGCGAAGATGGAATTCGACAGACTGATCTCTTCAAACTTTATAAAGCGGTAGATCTATTAACACCACTGAAACTCTATGGGAATTAAATCGACTATAGTGGCGATCACAGTATCATTATATCTTAAATATCGTCGTTGTTCACTCTGCTGCAATTTTGAAAGAAAAAGTGGATGGGTAATCTACCTGAGCTTATTTTAAAGGACAAGACCTCCAGTTTCGTCCTGGCAAGTTGTTTCTTGGAAAAAATTTTAGCTTGCGTGTGCAAAAAGCAATGTAAGTACATCGGTGGTCACAATTAAAGCATAGCTAGATCTTAAATATTGTTAACGTTTATCTAATTTTGCGAATAAAAATCGCAGAACAGTGTATCCAAGTTTATCCTAAAGCAGAAAGCTCTTACTCTCACCGTTCTAAAATGTTTTTTTCAGTAAATATACTACATTACCGCGAGCATAAAGGAAAACTACACCGACAAACAAAATTGAACGTTCAGTAAATCTTTGGTGGAAAACTGTTGACATTTAACCTATCGCCTCCACCGTGGAAAAAACTCTAACCGAGCTCATAGATTTTTCTTTATAAGATACCATTTTAGTAGAAAATTAGTCGGTCATTTTGTTTTTGCAATATTCAAGCTAATTTTTGTACCAGGAAATAAATCGATCATTCTGTTTGAATCCTTTTCTACACTTAAATAAACGTTGCTTTCTTAATTTACATACTTTATAGAGAATTTTTTTATCCGATTACCCGATTTATGAAATTTGTATAATTTCTTTTGAAACTTAATCAAACTGTATCGCACGGGTTTGGCATTTTTAAATCGGGTATATACGAATCATTTGGTCGGCATTAAAAAGTATTAAACACAGACTGGAATCTCTGACATCATTTAATAAAAGCCAAATATGGAGATATTGGATACATCAATTTAAGTGTGCTGTACTGTGCGTTTCTTAATGTGCCTTGGCCGAGTTAGAGACTTACGAAACTTGTAACGCAGTTTCGGATCTGCGGGGTTCGTGTAATTGATAGTGGCATTATCTAACGTCATAATGGAATGCGCGGAAACTGACACTATTAACTTCGGCGGCACAGTTTCCTTTCTACAGTTTTAGAGCTAATTGGGGATCCGCGGTCGTCGTAAATGGTACAGCTGTTAGACTTCCGACTCTCCCCGGACGATGGGGATGCGCCATAACAGTTTTTATGAAAGAAATAGAATGCAAATTTTGGCACTTCACGACGATGCGCTGAATAAAACATTGCAAGAAGGTGATTTACGCTTCCGTGGCGCGTATGAAGGCTACGGAAAACGAAATGAAGAGCTTATTATCTTTTTGTTGCTTATTCAGGATAGCAAAAAAGTTGCTTCTCCCGTTTCGTTGGACCTATTACTTTCGCGGCAACGTGGCACCAAAGAAATGAGTGAATCATATCGTAAACGTTATGAATATCTTAAAATGTAGGAAGAATAATTAATAGTCTATGCGCGTCCAGTGTATTTTATTTATCCCGCTGTTCGGTTAGCGCCCCCGTGGGTAATTCATAACAGAGCGCCTCTTTAATGGAACGAGGAGCATTTGAAGAAACAAGAAGAGACTGAGTTTTGAAATCGAGCTGCGGATATATTATTTCGTTAAAATTATGTGCTAATACCAGTACTTTATTCTTCGGCACTGCGGACAATTTGAGAGACAGTGTCAGATATTTAAATGCGGGCGTGAAACGCGTTAACCAACATTTCGAAAGTACGCTTACGGGTTTCGCTTCATATAATGCAATTTTCTTGAACGCTGCTGTATTAGATTTGTATATATTCGTGTCAATAGATTCAAATTGCCAATCGATTTCTCATTTACGCAGGCTTGTTCGACTTTCCGGAGAAACTGTAATCCGAGCCTGATTCACACTTCAAACGGAGTTAATAAGTTGATTAGGAATCATGTTATTAGTGTCGTCAACTATGGAGTTTCATTCTTCAGCACTCCTATAATAAAGGGGAAGAAACACGAAGGAAGATCGCATTATTTCTATCACTTCTAAAGAAATTATTTCTTACTTCTATCATATATGAACAGACATTTAAAACTAATTGTCTCTCTTCCTTGATAACAAAAATCTCTGTAAAATGAACGTATATAATTAAGTTAACCTAGGATGCGAATATTTTGTGAATTTCTACTTTAAAATTGTTTCAATCATTCCTTTAATCCATCACGGATTTTCCGATATCAAAAACTAACAAATCGAGACTGCGGTCCATTTTTCTTGCAATTTTAACGTCGCCTGTATAAAATTGAAATGTGAAGGTATCCGCTTGGTTAATAGTCTGTGCGTCTAACAATTTATATTTCAGGCTACGGTGGCGTAAATATTTCTTGAAACTTTTATCCTCTTAACTTAAAATCTTAACACAGTCTTCAATTTTGCATAATGAAGCAAGACGCTCATAGTTTTTGTGAAATACTTAAAATTGTTTTGCTGCGTTAGACATTTTTAATCAAATGTACAGAACTGTCACAAAAGTTAACATTTTTAAACGAAATTCTATGTGTTTATGAATCTCTGTGTATTTATGGTATGTGCAAATTATCAAAATATAGCACTAGCTCAGTTATTTCGTAAAGTGAAGAAAGCTGAAAATTATAGAATTATTCCTGAGTTATTCCTCTACAAAAGTATTAGGACACGTACAAAAATTTAAATGAATTTGAGAAATCAATAAGAAATTCTTGTAATTTCTTCAATTTATTTGAAAATTAGGTGCGTGTGTACGACATTTGAAACGTGCTCTCAACGTACGTTTCCAATGAACAAAATATCATAAAGAAGTAAATCAATTGCACAAATGACATAACTTAATATGTATTTTCGACATTATGGTGCAATAAAACTTGCAAACAAATTTTCAGACGTTATCTGAACTAAATGAAAAATTACAGTTTATACTAAACGAACAGGTGTCCTAATACATTTAGAGAAAGATGTACCTTTCTCTATTTTTATACTGTTACGAGAAAAATTTGTAAAAGAATGCTAGAAGTTTTCTAGAGCCTAGGTGACCTAATTCCTTGGTTCGAGCTCTGCACGTCTGTGGTATCCAGCTGACAAGGTCCTTACCAGGATCTTTTTGCGGGGCTGGATGTTCTCGTTGCCGGTGGCTTCCAGGTTTCGATGGCGGCTCGCGATCAGGCAAGAGATTCTCCCGTAAACGTAAAGCATGACCAGCATCGGTAGAAAAAACGATCCCATCGCGGAGAATATCACGTACGAAGAGTCCATATTGTACGAGCATTTTTTAGTGTCGCGGTTTGTCGCACGTGGAAAGCATCCCAGTAGAGGAGGGCTGGTTATTGCGCCGGCTAAGACCCAGACCGCTACAATCATCAGACCAGCCAGTCTTTTACTTCGACGTCGTCGGCTATATGTTAGTGGTTGAGTTATGGCTAGATACCTTGAACGGAAATTGACCTCGTTTAATTTTGTGGCGGGATCAAATCGCCAAGGATCATTAAGGATGGCAACTCATGCAGACGATTGAAAAGTGTCAAACTAATACTATAGGGTGGGCGATTTGTTGGTTTCCTTCTCGTTTCTAAAAAAACGGTGTGTATTTGTCGAAGTTCTTTACTTTATTAGAAAGAGTGAACATACCGATTAATTATGAGGAATAATTTTAATTCACGCATGACTAGCACACTAGTCTATCCTGTCGTGCTAATTTTTTAAATCGTGGCTACGCAAATAGCTCGTATTTCCCATGAGTTATTGAATTGTTATTGAACTATTAATGTAACAACGGTCATTAAACAGTTCCCCATAAAATAAGTCCTATGGTGTCAATTCAGTGAAATTATTTTGTATAATTAATCGGTAGGTTTACTCTTTTCGATAAAGTAATAAACTTTGTAAAAATATTACACGGCTATTCTATAATAATTTTAAAAATCAACCAGCAGATTGTCCATTGTATATGATACGTCTTAAAAATATGTTCACGAAGTTTTAATAGGAAATTCGATGTGCCAGTTTTAGTATTAGGATGCTTCTAATGACCAGATTGCGATCCCAAAAACAGGAACAACTTAGACGTTTCATTATTTCTTTAATAATTTTAATAGGTTGAAAGTAGTATGACGACATTGTTAATTACTTTTAATCTTTCTACCCTTTGTAATCATAGTAATTTTCGTGATAAACGTATAATATTCGTAGTCTACTGATGACTGTATAATCTACGACGGCTAATTCGATTAATGATTAATAAATATAACTCGTCAGTTATTATAAATTGTTATAGATCAGTGATATGCTAGTTATGATAAATTATTATAGATTAATAATAATAAAATTAAAGTTATAATCATTAAAATGGCAATGTTCAGCTCGATTTAGACAGTTGTTCGACAATTTTGTTAGCATGTTTTTAACACCTTATATAGAACTTCTTATTGAACCTAATCGCACAACTTTTAATTGAAATTACTCATCAGGAGTTGAGTAGATAGGTAATGTCTTCGTAATGTTAGGTTTAAAATGGAATGAGCTATTGCCATAACAGTTCAGTCATTAATTTTAGTAGGATCAGATTTTGTTTGAATAAGGTCTGCTTCGTCCTAACTGAACTACAACAACAATAAATTTCGAAAATCCTAGTACATCCATACCTAACTCTTTACTGAGTTATACGTAATTATTATATTTGAACATAATACGGTAATCTTGTATGATTGCCATTGCAGTCTCAATATTGTTGATTACATTGTTTGGCGAAATGCAATGTGAATCATGAAAGTACCGATCTACGAATTATTAGAAAAATTCAATTAAAAAATTGATGACTCGAAAAATATATTTAGTAATGAATAAATTTCAGAAGATGTTATGTATGAGATAAACAACGAATATTTCCACTAAAAATTGAGTACATGGAACTAATAACACGGCTTTCAAAGAAAATTTTTCAGAAGATATTGAAAACAATTTCTCGAACAGTCAACAAGTAAGGCACGGTCGCTAAGTTCAACTACTTCCAGTATTCTTGAACAATTATAGACGCATCAATCTTCGCAGCTGTTTACCGAGCAGATCCACGGCTACAGACTTCCCGTGAAACTTCCTGGTGATCTATGAGAGTAAACAATTTTAATTAATCGAACACTTCCAAACTAGATCATCCGAAACTGTTCAAGTTTCAGAACATCGATATTGAACCTTTTTTCCACGATAAACTTTAGTAAACGCATTTATGAGTCGGTTAATCTAGCGTGACCAGAATAAACAGACATTATATTTTTTATTCGAAAATAAACAAAGTCAAAGAATAAAATAATTAATAAAACAATCGGCTCCACTATCCTACATCCTGTTGCAAGTTCCGGTTGAAGATTGTCGTTTGAAATTATGTGGTGCAACCAGAAGAAAATCGTCAACGAGATTTTCCAGGGATATATGAAATCACAAAAGGCACGCGACGGAAACAAAAGATGTACACAGAAAGGGTCAGACTTCTTTGAAGAGGAAATCTCGGCAACCCCCGGGGAAAACGGAAACATTTTTATGTGATTAGATCAGTGAACCTTTTCGCACAGACCATGCATGCTACCTATGCTCCGTGAGAATTCAGATTGAGGTTTGAAATACGTAAATTGCAGATCCGTATGCCGATGGAAAATGCGCCGGTCTCGAAAGATAAGATTTCGATGAACATTTTCGTCTTTTAGCAAACGTTCAATAAGGCGGGATAATTCGATGTTTTCGTTAGCACAATGCAAAAATAATTGCAGTTTGGAGCATCAATCGTAATCCTAGTACATCTTTGATATCAATTTGACTATTTTCATGTTTCAAAATATATTCTTTTTGTTAATTTTAGGAAAATTCATCTTAAACTCTATGACCTTGAAAAAAGCATATGACTGTAAAGATGTGACAATATTTGTCTTGTATGTTATAATAATTGACACATACGAATTTCCTGAGAAAGAGAAGACATGTCATTTCTTTTTTTATTGTCGAAAAAATGTCTAGCAGTTACAGGAAGATCAAATCTAATACTTTGGAGGACTTTTAAATGGATGTGACCGATAACAAAGCCAGTGAAAACTAACGCTGAGCAACAGTGAAGGGTGGAATTGATACTGTAGTCATTTTACTGCAGTAGTCAAACGCAAATGTACATATTGCACGCTGCGACGAGTGTAAAAAAGCAGTTTGACCGACGCATCGTTTCATTTTATGTGAAAATTGTAAAGAAAATATTGTGTAAATGTATTTTTTTTAGATAAAATATTTAGTAAAAGAAATTGTTTGCCTCCTGGCTATATGGATCTTTGACGATAGCGTCAATTTGACACGTGGGATAGCACGAGTAAAACAATACTTGCGCATAAATGAAAATCGTTTGTATTTATCCAATATTTTTGACAAGGGACGTCTGTTTGTTCTGTTGGTATAAGATTTTGGAAATGATTCTTAACGCATCAAATATAATCTTTAAAAACATTTTTAAATGCTTGAAATCCTTTTTTTATGAGAATTTGTTGTAAATAAATTTTGAATTCTATTTTAAAAGTGTTGTTAGACAAGCGTGAATAGACATTTCGAAACAATGAAAGCATAATTTGCCAACAAGATACACAATACAAAGTAATTAAAGTTGGTTGTACTAAAATATAAAAATCAGATTTATCATCGAAAAGTTAAAGTGATTTTTAAAAGTGAAAAGTATGGTTATACGCTCGTTGACCATAACACGCTCGTAAATGGTTTCCACGTGACTTTGTTACTATCATCAATCGATATAGAGTAAACTATTATAATTTTAGCGCATCGCTTGCTCACACAGGAATTGTTAATCACCCGATATGCATAATAATGAAATTTGTAATCTTAATCGCATCGTTTGGCAGTGCCGTCTATATGCCAAGGCTAAAATTATTATAATAATCACGTTATTGTAACTAAATCTTATTTTTATCGGGCCAGTGTGTAAACATCTATATACAGTCCACGTATTTCGCATAGTTTTCAACACATTCAGATGACGTAAAAAATTCTGCAAAAATTTCCCAAAAATTCTCTCATGTGTGCGGTAAGCAACTGCAAAATCCACAAGTTCGGAAGTATTCGTAGAGATTCCACAGCTGCAATTATTTTGGAAAAACAGCAGCGAAAATCAATATAGAGACGATTTTATCGAGGCACGTAAAAGCTGAGCGTTGAAATATTCATTGCAGAACCGAATATTCAGGCCGGCAAACATTTATGTACCTTCTTCGAGGATAGCAATCAAATTATGCAAGTTCATTTAATTATGAGTATGCAATCGCAAGCACTCTTGTATGGAGGTTTCACTATTCTATCGATAAGCAGCGATAATATCGTAAGTTTCGAAGCTCAAGTGATCGAAGTAAAGGAAAATATAATGATTTTTTTATTTGTACTCGCTTTTCTATTTTAATATTATTTTATACTTATATTGAGTTGAAACAAATTATAGTTCTAGTTACACAAGGAACTTTAAGTATTTATTATATTTAGATTGTATAAATTTAATACATATTAGTGTAGTTTTATTTATTTCGTATTTTATCGTAATTTACTCCATATAATTTATTCTTAAAAACAATTAAGCAGAAATTCATCTCTTTCTTTAATTACATCAACAGTATAGGTTGAAAATAGTAAGGTGATATTCTTAAATTTTCGACTCATTTTTGTTATAATTATATAAAATTTGCAATCTATACTGGTCACAGACAAAGTGTTAGTTTTGGTTGCAATCGCTTAGGATCTTGATAAAACAATCAGTTCTGTCTTTGCTTTCAGCGATATCGTTATGATTTTATCAATACATTGGCTTTCCTTAAAATAGTATGAGTTCATTGAAACGTGCACATATTTATGTTAAAACATACTAGTTACATTTTTCAGTGCATAAAGAACACATATTGATAAAACTATATGATCAGTCTTTTCATTTTCTACATTTTCTTTTCGAATTAACAGTTACCTAAATGTATTGTTTAACAGTATTATATAAATAAATGTACTGTGAACAGAAAAAATATTTCTGGTAATTTCGTTCACATGGGTACAAAATAGCTCTCCCTTAAGCAGACCTTAAATAAGCATTGACTGCTGTAATGAAAACGAGAAAAAGCCGGACGTGTGAACCTAATTTTCAGTAATGCATTTATCTACAGTGTTGGTCCGGCGAAGGTCGACGAAAACTGTGCGGACACAACAAGTCAGCGACGTGATTGGAACGCTAGACGACGGTAAACCCGATTTCCTTAACTGTGCTGTAAAATCTCGGGCAAACTTTTCGGCGATCCTCTGTCGTCGATGCCTTCGTCGACTAAACCGGGGGAGCTCGCACTTCGCCGATTCGACATCGGCAAACGTTTCGCCGACGATACAGGTACGGTAGGGTGTGGGTGGACGGTTTGTTCGACGTGCATAAGAAAAACTACACCCGTAATCTCGTCCCGCCTACGTGCCACGTTTTCGAATTACGGCGGACAACTTACCTGTCTATGGATATGGCGCATAACGATAGTATACTGGCAGTACAGAGGAGAACGTCGAGGGAAACCCAGGAGTCGCAGAGCACTTCGCCTAGCTCCCAAGTACCACCTGTGAGCTTTGGCAAATTTCGTTATATTAGTCACATCATCTGGCTCGGTTCGGACTGGTCTACTAAACGTACAAACGAATTCGGAGACCTCGCAATTAATTGATCCGTAACATTCTTTTAAATTCAAGTCTCGCGCAGACCGCATTGGGCTCTGCCACTGATTCCTCGAAATGAAGGGAGCGTCATGTAACGGTTCTTTATGATCACATAAACTATAAGGGAATCACATTTTAATCCTTACGTTGCAACCTGGTAACTGGTTATCTGTTTCAGTAACCTGTGCCGATTTATAGTTTTCAAGATAAAAGACTTAGGCAAGGACTTAACCCTAGGGCGATCTTTCCTATTTTTCGGCTTAATAATATTATGTTATATAATTGCATAATGTATCTAATGTTAATATATCTCAAGCATTTTTTTTATTACAGCTTTTTTAAATAGCGTAATATAAGGTTAAGTTAAAAATACGTTAAACGACCAGTGAATGGATGCTTAATAAAATCGATCAATTTTTGCAAAACAATATCCGCAAGTGATTTATAGATTTAAGATAGAAGTATTGTAGAAAGTTTAATGCGAAGAGAAAATGATAAATGTTACTTTTTCATGTAATACTGGGAATGTTCATTCACTGGGCTCGTTTATTTGACAGGCTGCCTCATCGGAGATTGAATTTGCATCAAATTAGATTTATAGAACACATAACGGTACTTCACAGACGTATGCTACTATTTAAATGCAACAGTATGTTAGATTGCAGAGGTTGCGTTTTCTTTCTCTAACCAAAGTAAATTAATGATGCGTTTGACTCATTAAAGTATGCACTTCGGAATTCCATTTTGTATGTGGAAAGCACTGAGAGCCATAATGAACCATGCACAATACGTAAAAAGGTTAATTAATGGAGCAAGGAACCGCGATTTTATAGAGGTGGAGTCATTTTTCATGGGCTCCCAATTGAAACTTGGAAGCACTGATTGTTTGATTTCCATCGAACCGTAGAAACTGGATCAGTAGTTCAAAGGAGACTGTACATCATATTTATTTGTACTTCTAATATTCCGCATCGAGATTAACTGTTCTGCCAGCTGTCCATGCTTTAGAAACTTGCATTTTAGTTGTTTTTTTTATAGCGATCACAAAAATGCCACAGAATCAACGTAATTTATAAGAAAAACTAAACAGTCAAGATTTACGAATACAGTTAAAAAATGCAAACAACGAAATAACTTTTATCAGTAGGAATAGATTTTATGACGAAAGTAAAAGACGAACATTTTTTTGTGTCTTCTTCTGTTTTGAAAATGTATACTTAAAACTGATAAATGTATTCATAAAGGATTCAGATAAAGCAACAGACTTTTATTATAAATCAATTTAATGCAGCACGCAAGAGTACAATAATGAAAGTCAAAGGTCTAATTTAAATAAAAGGCAACTAATTGCAAATCAGCGAATAAATATACGAATAAATATTTATCTAAAATAATTATTGAAATGAATTTTTAGGTGAATATAAATCATTCAAATGGTTCTTCATTGTTCATTCGAATAAATTATGCGAATTAAGATTATAAAATTATTCGAATACTAATGTGAATAATTGTTGACTATTTTTTTACGTAATTTTGAAGCTGTGCCAGTTATGTGTATAAGTTAGTTACATATCAATCATCAAACTCTTCGATTCAGCAGGTGAAAAATAAAGTGCAAAAATGAAAATGGTAGAAATTAATCAATAAACAATGTGAAAGCATTATATTTTTCAATTTTGATTCAAATCGATTATTTTCTTGTTTCATTTATCTACAAATAAATTCTTTTTCGGAGAACAAGTAACTTTTTATTTTCACGAATTTTTATTCGATATTGTGGAGTAAAACTTTATTCGTTAATCCGTCTTTCCTATCGTTATCCGAATAAAAAAATAATCCAATTCTGTTATAAACACTTGTAGCAGCCTTTTTACATCGCACACTATGGTGTCGATTATCTTCCATCATTTATAAACAGTTTTACAATAACGCGGTAAATATCCAAATTCTAAAGTATTCAATTAATTTTCAAGCGTGGAAGATGAATTGCACGATCCTTAGACGAATATCATGGTAGTCAACGCGTTTAAGAACTCAGGCAGAAGCACGTCGTATTGATGAAACCAAATAGGTTCTTTTTATCATTGCTCGAGGAGAATCTCGTTTCATTTTTCTCGAAGTGGCAGTATTACTCAGCTCGTAATAATTTTCTTCTTCACGGATAGTCTGTAATACGTAGCGCAAGAAAGGACGGGGAGAAAATAAGGATCGCCATTGTACCTGTTTCCTCCTTTTGCAGCTCATCGAGGCGTGCGCGCGCGTGTGTACGTGTATCTAAATGGTTGTTGGTATATTGCTCGTGGCATTGTACGTCTTTAATGCTTGATTCCATTACGCACGAGAGTTTATGGTCGTTTTAAGTCAGACGACGGACCATCGAATCTCTCTGACGGAGGCGCAAAATTTCATAAAAGCCCGGCGAACTTTTCCTATCAGCTTTTAAACGCGTTTACCTAATCGGTTTTCCCATTTACTGGCGAGCAATCGAGAATGTTTCCTGGTCCACTGATTTTCTTAACTTCACCGAAAGCTGCTCGTCGCGTAATTGTATAACGTGTGTAATCATTGTTCATCCAATCCGATGAGAAACCTTCGAAAATTAATCTCCATTAATAAATAATAATTGTGTATTGAAATTATCTTCGGTGACACCAGGCATCGACTACGGTAATAATTATGCGATTTTTTGATTATCAGATCAACTTGAGGACCCAAAGAAAAAATGAAACAAGAGATTTTATATAGATGTCGCACGAGTACAACATAGTATAGTAACATAATAATTTTGTATTATGTAAAAGAAAGTTTAATACAGAATGAGAAGAATTAGGTTCCAGAATGGTAAGCATTAGCTGTAATATAGTAGTGTCTGAAGTATGGGTGTGAGTTTCGAAGAGAGTTCTAGTAGACAATTGAAAGAGTTATGGTAACCATAAAGCGTGCGGTGAAATTCAGGACGAAAAGTAGAAATATGTCTACGGGACTGAAACAGTGCATACAAATATAATTTTTACAAAATGTCAGGACATTTAACAAGATTATTAAGGATTTTGTAAATGAATAAAAGATCCGATAACATTTCTGTTCAGTTCGTTTTCCTAAGTATTTCTTGTTTCTGGAATTCGCAGATATCGTAAATGAAAATCTGCTGTTATTTGCGAATAAATGATTTATGTCTCGTCGTCGATAAAATGTACCTTCTTTTCTTCGCCTTATGGATTCGTCGCGATTTTACATATACCCGGTATCAGATATTCATTTATATTTAACAATGGTCAACGAACACCGTAGAGCTGAATATGCCATAATGTATTCCGTTTCTGTCGAGCTTCGTTAATTATTCCGGAAGTTTTTACTTTATTTGGAAGAGGGAGGATGCGAATTAATTATTTCTGTGTCTGGAGGGCACTTTTGTTACGGGTCAGCAGCGATTGTTACTTCCATTTCGTATTCCTTCTTGCTGCGACAGTGCTTACCTTATTTCGTCTTTATCCTGCAAAAAAAAAAGAACTGGATCTGTTTTATTACGAAAAAACTTGATTGCTGTAGGCATCGCCTGATTTCGTGCTGGATATTATTTTCTCCGACGATGAATTGTCGCTAGTCATTCTAGTGCCGCGTGTCCAACTGTATCATATGTAGAACTCACCACGTGAAAATGCATTCAAATCGATTTTATCATTTATTAAAAGGCTGCGAAGTAATTTTTGCATGCATCTAATATGACAGTTAAAAGTTTCCTATAAATTTTGTCTTTTAATCGTTTTTCTTGGAGAATGATCTATCGTTTTGAATTACTTTTGAAGCTTTATAATATGTTATTCTTGTCATACGAATCTCGCTCAAATAGCATTATTCGTACTTACATTACACTCTTATTATAAGTCATGCATAGATCATAGTAAATAAAATTGCTTAATAAAAATGAAAACTTAAGCAATAAATAACACGATTCTTGCAAATACTACGTAAACCTTGAACGCGTTAACTATGGTTTTCTTTGTTGAGTATCTATTATAGTATGATTATATTATATCAGACGTAAACTAATCCGGTGGCCCTTGATTTGTTTCGTTTAATTCAATTACATTATACGATAATATAATAATATTGTAATGGCTTCGTATAATACCGGTTGCTTCTAAAAGAGAGAGAGTTGCATTGAGAACCGATCATCTTCGAGGGCCTCGTATCATTTCTCCAGCACTAAAATATTCAGACGTGTAATCACCATAAGTAAGGAAACCGATCCCGCCGAGAGTAACAAACATTAAGAATTGTCTCCGCAGGATTTAGTTAGATGATTGGACTGCGTCGTATCGAAGAGCATTCATTATGCCCGAACTCGGATTTAATCTATATGCAAAATTGCTCCTCGCCGTTCCCGAAGAACGAACGATCAGTGTTGGTAATTGTCTCTAATGCGGTCGAAGCCAGTGATAAACGTACACTGTGAACAAACGAGAAATTTCCAAGTCCATTCCGAATGGTTACGTTAGACCTCGCCCGGTTAATCCAAGAAATCCGAATATCAAATACACCATCGAATCGATGAGATGCGAAAGACTTCCGCCCGTATTTTTGCATCCGAAAATATCAGCGAGTCGACGCATCTGTTCGCCCAAATTGCAATAAGTTTCGAGGCATTCTGGTTTAGACTTGGGAATTAATACGAATTAGAATTACAAAATTCCGATCATTTCCTCGTAATCGACTTTCAAATATTATACTGAAAACGAGCGTGTGTAAGTTCGAATATCTGCTCGACTAATATTAGCTGGTGCAATATCTTTGAAAAGATCAAATGTCGAATTTAAATAAAGCACTTTTATAAAATATATACCTTAATAAGGAATATCAAAGTACGTATCCTTCTTAACCAGTTACCTGAATTTGACAGGTATACTCGTCACGAAGAAATAGCATCTTTTCTGTTACGACGAGTGTTCTCGTCAAAAACAGTCAATTGGTTAAGACCCGCAGCGAACAGTTTTAAAACATAATAAACATACTTTGTGGATTTTATTTTCCATACGCCAATGCAAACGTGAATATTCGTATTTCGTGAGCAATTGCGCGACGGAATATTTTCAGTTTTAAGAGACAGAGCGAGGCGTGCTGTCAGCCTTCGATCGCTGTCCAGCTGCGGCTCATGACCGCAGACATTCCGCTTTTATGGCGTGACATATTGCCTTGATGTTTTTCAGAATGCAGTAACGTACTCCGAAATCTGGGAACGCTCGTTTGCATAGGAAAGCTTTTTGCAGTACCTCCGCAGGGCGCGGGAATTTTTCAGCGAGCTAGGAACGAGCAAGGACTTCTCACGCCATCGTCGACTTGTACTACTTGCATTCAAACGGCGACACGCAATAAGCGTCTCTATCTATATCAATTTTTCCAAACGTTTCTGTACTGTTCAGTTATTATATTATTGTTACACCATTTATTATTTAACAGGAAAATAGAATTGTTGTTCGATTAGAATCGATGAATGTAAAACAAGTTTTTAATATGCAATGCATCAGTACGTAATAAAACTCTTTCGATATCGACGACCGACAGAATGAAAATGATTACAAAACTAAAATTGTTACTAAACTGCTGACACAAGCTTTTACGTTAACATTTATCATATACGATCAGATTATTGATACGATATAGGTATTCTCATTTCATTGCTTGTGTTATGGAATTGGTGATAACTATGAAAAATTGAACATGGAATGAGGAAACTCCTGTTTAAAATGAACATTTGAAATACCAAAGTGAACAATTAAAATTTGAAAAACGAAAGAAAGTAACAGAGTAATTTAGAGGGAAGTTTACGTAACAGGTGGAGTTTTTATTTGCTTTATTAGTTAGCAGTAGCAAACAGTTAGTTGATAATGAGCGTGTAAGGCCACATTTCGCGTTCACCGATGCAAATGCAGCGCGTAGCAGAACAACAATTACTCGCGGAAAGCTTACTAACTTATTAAAATGTTTTTGTTTACGAAATCCTGAACGTACCATCTTAAAGTGTAGGAACAACATTCTATTTCGTGGCACGGCGTCTTGAAAGTGACCTCCGCCTCTGCGCAAGCACTCCACCAATTTTGAGTTCACGTTATACATTTCCGCGACACAACATTTCCATCGCGGCTCGACCATTTCTCTTCGAGTTCTGAGTGTAAGTCAAAGCAAAATTTTCGGTATTGATCGAACGAAATTCCACGCCAGCTGCACAAGAATCCTCCGCATAACAGCTACGGTACAATATACTATGCACAATATCGGCATTAGTTCCCACGTTTATTTGTCTGAAATAATTAGAATCTAAAGTGCTCGTTTTTATAATTCAACATGGTATACTCGCAATCTCGAAAATAAAACATCCAAATGAGTAATTAAGCTTTTATAGTCGCTCGTTTCTCTGCTGCATGCCGCACACATCTGTAACGCTAATGGCGGCGGAATGTTGGAAGATTATATCTCGACAACGATTATGCGAAAAGTACAAATATATTTTGAACATCTCTCAGTAACCAATTACCAGAACATGTAACAGAAAATGCAGGCCTCTATTTAAAAAAGAAATATTATTGCGTCTATCATAGAAAATTCATTGACACTATCTTCAAATTTTAGAGATACGATCATACAACCATCTATAAGTATCTGGACACTTACCACATTTGATGAATAAGCGATGTATAACATAAATAATAAAATATAAAAAAGGCATACATAATAGATATCAATAATTATTAATATTTATTTAAGTATTTATTAAATACTGAATAAGCATATTTTTTAATATAAAATTTCATTGCTACCTTTGTTATTATTACTGAAATGTTGAATACATGATTGCAGAAATAGATTCTTTGATGTAGTACCAAATCGTAATAATATTCATTAATGATTTCGCAAGTTTTGTACGATAATTATCTTAATCAAGAAAGTGTCCACATGCTTATGGACGTATGGGTGTACATTTTGCCGTGCCATTCATATTTCCCAAGGTACTCGTGCGTTCAGCTTTAAGCGAGACACAACGCGTACCAGTTGCGCGTAATGTTACGTGGTTCTAGTGTTGCAATTAAAAAAAGACATGATTCTTTGCACGAGGTGCTCCGTGTGCTGCAGCGACGCGTTAATTTAGTAAGTAGCTGCAGCTACTTACTTATTCGCGAAGGTGACTCGAGTTTCCAAGTTTCTCGTGTCACAGACTTCGGTTCCCAGTTCCTCCCGTGTGCATACGTTTCAACGTTCGCCTATCACTTTCGAATATACCGGTTATACTATACCTGTAGTAATACCGCCGGTGGCATGACAGCCAAGCCAACCAATAAATCCGCAGCGGCCAGACTGGATACGAAACAATTAGTAACGGACCTTAGGCGTCTAGTTGTTATCACGGCGGCAATTACCAGGGTGTTGCCTACCTATGACACAACAGAAAACACGTATGACAGTCATCCGACATTAAACGTCACCGTGATTGGTTGAAATTAATCTTTATAATTTTTTCTTGCAGAACTTTTACACTGTAAAAGAACAGCTCGTCCCTGTTCTAATTTAGCCTACGCATTTGCTTACACGCAGAAAATAATGTGTATGTAGAAAATGATGTCGTTGATAATAAAAATTATTTAAACTATGTTGTGTAATCTGACGTATCGTTGATTGTTTATTGTTATTCGTTTCATCGTTTTCTTCACGAATTGCAATCGTTCGTTGTTCCATGTTTCCTTATTAAATCTATTTATTATGCTGCGCAAATTCTACCGGTTTACGAGGGAATCGAATATCAAAAATGACTGACACGTCTGTTCTTGGTCTGTTAATTTTACTTGTGTATTTAGCTTGTTGCATAAATAATTGCGGCTTCGAAGCATCGAGTTTTAAATAGCGCTCATAGCTTGATGTGAATTTTATGTGGATAAATAAGAATCATTTGCATTGATACAATGTTTCTATCAAAGACACGAGTATACTTATTTTGTTGAGACAGATTTTTGAAGATGCCAAATGGTTTTTTATTGACTCAACGAAATTATCAGAACGATTTTAACCTTTTTCTTGCTCGATATCTGTTATAAATTATGCAATTAATTTTTCATGACTGTGCACTCCATTTTGATGGCATTCTTTCACACAAAACTGTGAAACAATGCAAGCAAAAACCAACGGGATTAATTTTTACTAATATGACAAAATAAAGATAACCAGAGGCTGTTAGAAATATTTCCACTGTTCATTATTATATATTTTCATATTTCTATCATCTTGTAATATACTTTCATTGTATGTGATGAGCTTTATCTGTACTTATTGTACGGACTTTACGTATTTTTATTAAAATGGATAAGGATAAAAATCTATTTAACACGCTGAGCACGCGTCACCCAAATATGGTTGACACTAATTTCTGGCCAATCTTGAAAACTCATTTCTATTATAATATATTTGAACAAATTGAATTTGACTAGAATGTTTCGGACGCGAAAGAGTTCTAATGTCACACCCTATAATAAATATTAACATTCTGGTTTCGCTTTAATTAATTAAATTGCTTTAACTATGTGGGGATTTTAGTGCTCGATTATCAGCACTGATCGTGTTAACTTCTGTTTGTTACAATTGGGGTAGAGAATTTTTATTTTCCATATAGACTCGCAGTCCATTTAGCATAATCTTCGTGTCTTTATTGTTAATGAGATAATTGAACACTTGATTTTTAAAACTATCTCTTTTAAAAAAATTTTATTCCACATTTCAAATTACTTTAGAGCACCCAGTAAGCACACAAGAACGGTATTAGCACAAGAAGAAGGGACCATAAAGTTTTTTTTTTCTTTAACCCCTAATAAATTTTCCTGCAATTTGTCACATGAGACATTCGGCGAGTTGTTGTATTCTTGATGGGTAGCGTGTAGGTGATACCCCCATTGGGGTAGCACTGTTGCAGTATAGTTATATTTGCGATCAAGTTTGCGTCGTCAGGTCCTGCGGGTGTTCTTTCTTCAGTCTCCTATTGATATTGAGCGTGTATAAGGAATGAGTTAACGGATTTGTATGATTTGTTGTTCTTGTTTTATATTTGGTGGATATTCGCTGTATTTCATCCTTTACGGATGGAATTTGTAGTTCCTTGCGTAATTCTTCATTTTTTATGTACCATGGTGCATCCACTATTGTTCGAAT
Source organism: Augochlora pura (assembly GCF_028453695.1). NCBI lineage: Eukaryota > Metazoa > Arthropoda > Insecta > Hymenoptera > Halictidae > Augochlora > Augochlora pura. Next base: position 21,447,108 of record NC_135781.1, read on the forward strand.
AATAATTGATCGCATGGCTTCCATTTTGTCTATGTGGTTTTTCGCCGCAGTGCCCCATAACTGGATCCCATACGTCCAGATGGGTTTTATTATGGTCTTATAAATTAGTAATTTGTTAGCTATGCTTAGTTTGGAACGTCTACTGGTTAGCCAGTACATTTCTTTCCTTTTAATTCTAATTTGTTGTATTTTTTTATAAATGTGTTGTTTCCAAGTTAACTTTGAGTCTATGTGAAGTCCTAGATATTTTACTACATTAGTTTGCGGTATTACATTGTTATGTAGTGTGACGTTTGGTATGTTGCCTTTCCGGTTTTTAAAGGTGATATGATTACACTTGCTGTGGTTTACTTTTATTCTACGTTCGTTTAGCCATTTTTCTATTAATTTTATATGGTTTTGTAATATTTTTACTGCCTCCTGAGGGTCATTGTGTATTGCTACTATGCTTGTGTCATCTGCAAATGTACATGTTATACTGTTTGTTGTAGTAGGAATATCTGCCGTATAAAGGGTGTAGAGTATTGAACCTACACTCCCAAACAAAAAGATAGCACGCGTGTGCTATTAGGAGTTAACGTAGTGTTTTTGAGTCATTAAGTGCTTTAACTCATTCAATTTATAAATTTACACAATGGGGCGTGGAAAAAAATTAACTGAAGGTGAAATTGCAACAATTATTACTTTGAGAAAAAGAAGAGTTACCATTACGGAAATTGCGAAGGAAATTAAAAGGAGTAGAAAAGTAATATACAATGTACTGAAAAACGTTGATGGTTACGGTAAAAAGAAGAGTAGTGATAGACCAACTGAACTATCTAACCGTGATAGACGAGCAATTCTGCGTGCTGCGAGTAATTCTTGTGCAACAGCAAAAGTAATTGCTCGCAAAGCGGGTGTGAATACGAATATCGAAAACATAACCACGCCTACAGTCTAGACACATGCAGGAACGTTTGTTATTCGCAAAAGAACACATACATTGGAAGAGGTCCTGGAAAAAATTATCTTCACTGATGAGAAAAAATTTAATTTGGATGGTTCTGATGGACACTTATATTATTACCATGATATACGAAAAGAAGGAATAAAAACAATCAGACGACAAGCAGGAGGTGGAAGCGTTATGATATGGGCATGGATTGGTTACAATGGGAAAACCGATATTTAATTCATTCAGAGCCGAATGAACAGTATAAAATATGCCGAACTAATTAAAAATCAAATTAATACATATGCAGAACACATTGCTAGGAAGCCATTTGTATTTCAGCAGGATAGCGCTGCTGTACGTACAGCAAAAATTGTTCAAGAATATTTTACGAAAAAAATATTCGTGTTTTAAAGTGGCCAGCATGCTCCCCTGACTTAAGTATAATTGGAAACTGCTGGGGAATGTTATCGCGAGCTGTCTATACTGAAGGAAGGCAATTCGAAAACATTCACGATTTAAAAAAGTGGATCCAAAGAGAATGAAATAATTTACCACAAATTCAAATCCATGTTATACAAATCTTTACCAAAAAGGATGATTGAAGTCATCGAAAATAAGGGCGGTGCCACTCATTCCACTTCACTTCCAATTCACTTCCGCTGCCATGTTGTTAGGTTGAAAGGTTTGATGTAGATAATGTGCGAATGTGGATGCTTGTTCTAGGGAGGTTTTTGCCCACGAATCATCTGGTTTTCTTATTGCAGGTAATGGCACAGTTGGTGGGCTTAGTCGTTTAGTTGCTTTCCAAAGTGATTAGTTTGTGTTCTCGCTGGGCGTTAAGTTGGAAAGATATTTGTTAAATTCTTTGTTAGTATGTTCCTTTATGATTTTTTTAACCTCCCTGGTGAGACCATTCAGTAGTTTTTTTGGTTTCCGGTGTTTTATGCCTCTGCCATTGTGCTTTCGCTAATTTTTTCTGTTTAATCTTTTGTAGTACTTGATCTGGATATGACAGACCTGTACTTTTCCTGTCATTGGCAGTGGTGGATAGCCGTACTATTTCTACGATTGTTCTTGTTAGGTAGTCCACTGCATATTCGATATCTTCCGGGGTCCTTAGTGTAATGTTGCAGTTTAATTCCTCGTTAAGCGTTGATTTATAGTTGTATATATATAATGTTGTATTGTTGCTTAAGGTAGGCGTGTTTTCTAGTTGTGTCAGATTTTTCGAGTAGTTTATTATTATGGGGGTATGATCAGAGCTTATTCCGAACTTGACGATAGTTTGAAATGTAGCCCGTTTAATCCTTTGACTATAGCAAAATCTAACAGGTCAGGAGTTTTTTCCATTGCTCATGGTCAATAAGTGGGTTCACCTGTAGATAATGTTGTTAATGCTAACTTGTCTACAACCTTCAACAGTGTTCTTCCCCTGGGTGATGTTTTTTTCGATCTCCAGTATTTGTTTTTAGCGTTAAAGTCTCCTGCGGCTATAAATTTCTTTCCTAAGGTTTGAAAAAATTGTTCGTATTGTTCCACTGTAAGTTTGTGTTTAGGAGGTGAGTAAATTGCTGAAATTTGTATTTCTCCGGCCGAGGTTTCCGCTGTTACTGTTGTTGATTGTAGATAGATTGTCTGGTAAAGCTATGTAAGTGGTGCTTGATACTATTTTTAATGATGATGGCGGATCCTCCGTGCTTTCCCTGATGGATGCTTTGTATCATATATGGTGTAGAATGGAATTTTGACATGGTTTTTGTTTGTGAAACGGGTTTCCGAAATTGTTAGGATATCAATATCGTGAGTATAGATAAATACCTTGAGTTCTTGTATTCTTTGTTGTAGCCCATTACTGTTCCATACTGCTATTTTAAGTTTACTATCCATTAATTGTTGTTCTTGACGATTTTAGTTAGTAGTTCTAACATTACAGATAATTGTTGGGTTTGTTGCTGTAGCAGCGTGGTTTGTGCTGTTAACATATTTGTAATGAGTTCAGAGTTTTTAATTGATTGTATTAATAATTGTTTTAGTTCTACAGATTCTTTTCCAGCGTGGTTATTTGCGTGAGTGTTAATTGTTTGAATTTATTGCTGTGTGTTGCCTTCAGCAGATACCTGGGCGTACGTTTTGTTGCTTACATTTATAGTTTGTCGATTGTGGGGTGAATTGTTTCATGTTTGAGTAAATATTGGTTTATAATGTAGTTGGTTATTGTTTATTTCGGTTCTCTTTCTTAAGATGGGAAATAGTTTTTGCTGTAACTGCTTCCTCACTATACAGCCTTCCTAACTTGCAGAATGTTTTCCCTGGCAGTTATTACATTTAACTTCATCTATTTTGCCTTGCTGTGGACATAACGCTGTCAGGTGATTGCCTGCACACTTAACGCAAGTTGGTATTTTTTGAAAATAGTTTTTTGTGTGTCCAAACGTTTCGCAGCGATAACATTGGGGTATGTCGCGTTTTGGTCTAGGTGGTTCAAATCTTATAATTGTGTTTAGTAGTTTGTCTATGTTGTAAATGTCTTTGTTGTTATTGTTTGGCTCAAGTTCAATAGCAAATAGGGGTAACGGTTGCTTCGTGTCGTATTTGGTTATATTGTTTATTGCTCTAACAATGTGATTGTGGTGTTTTAGTTCTTCAGTGATTTTGTTTGCATTTGTTTTTGGATGAATACCACGGAGAACTACATACTTTGAAACTTCGATCTGCTTTGGGTTGGTAAGTAAGAAAGTCTGCATTTTTGGATTTTAACGCGTTAACTATTTTTCTATAGTGTTCTGACTTCTTTAACTGGATTTTTATTTGATTCTCTTTTAGTTGTTTCAAGACAAAGTTGTTGGTCCCTGCTTGTTGCTCCAGTAATTCTACCAACGGTTCGATAATTTGAACTTGTATGTAGATAGGAGGTGGGTTTTCTACAACGGTTGTATTGCTAGTGTCGGTTGTGAAGTCAGTTGGTGTGTCGTCTACTGCCAAAGCGCTGTATGTATTCCTTGTAGATATTTCTTGTAACCACGTTTTTGGTTGCAATGGTGTGAATGTTTGTGTGAATGTATCTGTTATTTCTTTACCTGGAAGAATCTTCCTCTTTTTTGTTAGTGTTGACGTGTGTTGTGAAGACAAACCTGAGTTGATTTCTCCAATATCTTTTGTGATTTTAGTTATATATCCTCCGCGATTAAATGTGTTCCCGATTTTGAGATTTTTAGCTGGATTGGTGGCCTTTCTGGTTCAGTATCCATTCTGCCGCTGTTACACAGCACAAGGAGCACTCGCCACTACAGCCAAGTCGGCCGCTTTGTGTTTGTCACACTTATTGACACTTCTACGCGTTCTTGTCTATTGGTAATTAGTAAATCGCTGGGGACTACTTTGTATACAATTCGCGAGCGGTAGAAAACAAACGTCTTGCCTGTTCGACTGCCTAGCGATGGATCATAAAGTAATCGTTTTCCGATGGCATTAGATTGAAAGAATCACTTTCGAGTTTTTATTAGCTTGTGCAATTCTTTCCGCGGATAATTGATCTTCTATTGATTTTTATTCTGTTTTCATTTGCTCGGCAACTTAGCTGTTGCTTCACGATAGAATTCTTCGCATCGAAAGAGTTTCACAGAATCCGCTGGAGCATTAAAAGGGGCACGATTCGTTTAATCGATATTATCGTAGGTCTGCTAGCTTCGATCTTGCAAATTGTGTTGCAACACGCAGTGAAACAAATAAATGATTTGCAGAGATTGTGCACCGTTGTCGAAGACATTGTCGATGACGTTGCATTTAAAGAAACGTGGAACAAGGAACTGTCAGTCGCAGGAGTGTGGAAGGAAACTAACGGCGACGAAATGCCACAGATGAGAAGATCGCTGAAAAATTCGCATGATATATGAATAGCAAAAATTCCTGCGACGGAATTAAAAATATTCGTAGGGGCTGAGAAATTAAAAATTCAAGGATTCATATCAAATAGGGTGAGTTCGTCAATTACTGCGCTTATTAAATTGACGTCGGACGTTTTCAACAAATTAAATACTTTTTTCATCGACTATTTAAGACGTTTAAATTATACAAATATAAAATAATTATTGAACGAATTATAATCTTTTTAATAAAATGAAAAGTTAATTAACATATAGGAACCACTGAGCCTTTTCTAGTTACTGTTTATCAATTTTTGAACACTGATGTAATTACTATGCTTCAATTATTGTGAACAGTGGGCACAGTATCAACGCAGGAATCGAGAAAAGCAAAAATACTTCATCCAGTTAGAGTGCACAGTAATAAAAACAAGACGTGAACTTGTTTTAGTAATTAAATTAGTTTTGATAAAAAATGTATCTAATAAGACGATTATATTATTGTTCTTTATTTTATGTAGAAAAACATTAGTTTCGTATCATTTTCATTTTTATTTGCTACACGTTCCTTAAGCGTTTCAACAAGATTAAAGAAAAAACTAAAGATAAATCTTAAGCAGTTAAAGTTTTATTTCGATTATGAAAATTATAGATCAAATTTTATTCGATAAATTTCTGTAAAAAAGTAAAAAGTCTGTGACTTAATAATGTTGTTCTTAAATGCAAGCAAAATGATTGTACTGTTATTATTATTTTGCTATTGTTGCATAGTAACCAGAAGGGGAGTTTAACAATTGACAAACTTATCCTACGAGATTCTTTGAAATGTGGGAATTCTTGATTTGCGATCCAGTGAAAAACGCGACTTCGAATATTCCGACGGCATCGTTACATTCGTAAAATTTTTGAGGCACACCCGGCCAACCATCTGTATTCCAATTTAATTTTCTGGCGCAAGGAAGAAGAAGACCCAGGGCAACGGGTTTCAGTTAAATGAAATTCCTTCAAGAATATTTCCCGGTGTTTTATATTATGCCTTCAGCAATCCTGTTTTACTTGCGGATAAAAACACCGTTAGAAATAATATCGAGTCCGCGCAGTTTGAAAACGGAGGAAAATTCATCGGACAAATTTTCTGTAAAAGCCATTGAAATAATAGCTCCAATAAATACAGGCTTCCCATTCGGACGATCGATTTCATTTTCGTTGCGTCTTCTGCCATTAACGGGGTCTTGGAAAATTCGTGTTTCTGAAATTGCTGCCCCATGCAAATCTCAATAATGATCAATATTCTTCAAATTTTATAAATAAAAAGAAAGGCTCTGGTTTGATTAGTTCTACTTTCTGATTTGTACGATGTAATTAATTTCTATTTCGTGTAATCTTGAATTTATCAAAACATTTTTCTGTTTACTCTGATTTAGAGGATAGCCATTCTTTATTGGTGGATAGTTTTGACCATTTCATGACAACTAGATCCATTCAGACTCTTTTATATATTTTTGCTAATGAATTGTTGATCTATACAATTTGTATGTAAAGTAAAATATAGTTCAAGTCGATTGTAAAAATTGGAAGTTAGATGACAATGTTTTTCTTCTTTCAATAAATGTAACAATATTAGTAAATTCTGTTAATTTCTTCAGAATCCTCTTTTCCATTCAACTGTATCTATCAACACAGGAATACTTAATCTAAAAATGAATGGTAACTTTCTTATTAAATATACTCCAGATAATAAATAATATAAGCTGCCACCTGAACAATTAATATTTAAATGAAGCTTTTTTATCTCTGGATCTAAATGAACTTGTGTAACTTAAAAGTTAAGCTAATCTTTGATCAACCCTCTGGGAGAACGCAACAGATAAAAATAGCACATTATTAAAATCATTAAATAACTTCAATCACAATCGACATAATACTATAAAAATTAAACTGCCTTATCTTTAAATCCAATTTAACAAATCCATAAAATTTCAAAATCTTTCGTCTGCGAAATCCTGATAATCTCTATGGCGTGAAATCGTCTAAACTCGACAGCTCCGAATGGGAACGAAAAATGTAACAAAAGTTTGTTTCATCTAAAATTAACATGATTAAATCATTCGAGCAGTAGCTTACTATAGTGACGATGATCAGCATGGTGAATAGCCCAGCCAGAACAAGGTCTGTCCAATTCGGTAGATAATATTCCATCCGCGTGTCCTGGTCGTCCGTCGACACCGTGCGATTCCACTGATAAATGTCCCCATAGTAATTGCCCGTTTGATTTGCCATGGTGCTTATCCCCGGTCCATTGACGGTGACTTCTGCTCACCAATTTCCGCATTTCCGAGCATCATGAAGCTTCCTGAAAGACAAATCATCCGGAATGATTCCCGAGCGACGAATCGCGAGGAGCGCAGGATTGCCGCGGGAGCTGTCGCTTCTGCCAAATACCCCTTTCACGTCCTTCGGGTCCGACGGCGAAGCGAATCGCTAAGACCTCAAAGGGGGGAAAATCCATCGTGACGGATTGCAAAAATTGAAATGTCATTTACATTATCTTCATTGTTTTGCGACTTCTGGCCTTTTATTACAATCCTAGGATATAATGAACTTTTAATAGCATAAATCAGAAAAATTTCAATTATAATGGATTTTTAATAGAAATTTAAATAGAAATTTTAAATTATAATAGGTTTTTCATTAAAATTTTGATTAATTAATTTTAAATACAGATGAAGTTAATTGTGGTACATTTGTATGAGAATCTTCGGGCCAGTAGTTTGTCGTAGATCAAAATTGGGCAACAAATAATTCTCTTAAATTGATTTTTTTATGAAAAATGAAATTTCTTAATTGTTAAATAAATTATACATGCTTTTGTTCAAATTCTATATATTCAAGGTATAATAAATTATAGCAACATATATCGTACAAATAAACTGACTTTCTATTAATTAGGTTGCGAGTGTAAATCCTCTATGGATGTTTCCGTGATTTGATGTTTATATCTGTATAGTTTATTTATCGATTAAAAATATCACCAAAGTTCCGACAAAAATGTTCCAATATCTGTTCACTGCAGGTCGCACTCTGCGCTCCGGAATAATGGTCACAACTTCAAAACTTTGTAGTTACGGCGGTTACAGCATGTACAATTTATGTCGTGAATGGTAAATGTTTTTGAAAATATATCAGCTATGCGACCTAAAAATATTTATTACACGCTCGTAATAGGTGTCAACGGAGAACGTTTGGATGATTTATTGCTGAACTTTAATCGCAATCTTCTCGCCGTGAAGTTTCGTAAAACGGTTGGTTGCATTTTCATCCAAGTTGCTTCAATTTTGTAGTGATAAGCTGTAACAGTGTTCCCGTCATTATCGGATCACTATATTTCATATATGTTAAAAGAAATGCTGAATTTTACAGTCATTTTTCACACCGTTAGGTAATAAATGATTTTTATCTTAAACTCATAAACGCAATTGAATTTATTGTCATCGTTCAAAATAGTTATCTGATTTTCTGTTTTGAGACTTTCAATGAAAAATTGCACGCACGTCGTTTATAAATTTTTATACCGATTGCTATCGCGATTACTATAATTAATATTTTTATACGTCTTACAGTAGTTTGAAGAATGTATAATATTTTGAGAAAGTATTAAAGAGTTTCAAAATAAATTCAATTTGCACTAATATTAATTTTATAATACAAATATAATATTCATATTATATGAATGCTATTCAGATAATATTACCAGTACTTACATGATATTCATATTATTAAAATACGGATTTTTATGCAAAATAAAAATTGTCTATATTGTTGTCAGTCATAGAAGCCAATCATAATATTCCTTTCTTCTATTAATCTTTTTATTATTTCAAATTTACTCATTTCTGACATAACTGCATAAAATCAGCAGTGTACACATTATAAATCATATAAACATCATGGTAGATCAAATTTGTCGCAAATACCATAAATTATTTCTTTTAATTTTCACAAATGTTTTCAGCGAACAGTGGGGAATTTCGCTTCGTGAACGTAACTTTTCAAAAAGCTTGCACATTTTGAATTGACAGACGGGTGGCTCTTCTGATATCGTTCCCAAAGTGTTTATTCCGTAAAATAGGTATAAATTTAGAGGGGAATACCACCACGGAAACTACCATGGAGAACTGCACGGGTGCAGGACAGTTCCTTGCGTTCTCCGGCGAGTTCCTCGTTGTATAATACATCGATCACCGGCGTCGCGTTCAAAACTCATGGTTGTCCGCGCCGCGCATCTCCATTCATATTCATAGAACAGCGCCGGATAATTGACGGACAAGTTTTAAAGATACATGCGAACGTTACAGGCTACGCGCACGTGCACATTCGCAGCGAATTACCGGATGCAAATTTCTCGGCGTGCACGTCGGCCGTGGGCACGGTGCAAAATAAAGCAATTCAGAAACGATAAGAGGAGAGCGAAATCGTTCCGTGTACAAGTTAAACGCTATAGAAACGCGCGGATAAAGCGCCGAAGAATACCTGAAGCGCATCGTCTGCAGAGATCCGCTGTTGTTCCCGTTGCATCGACAGTGGAATCTATCTGCGTTCGAGTCGACGCAGCCATATTATGAAGATTATGTAAACTGTCGAGTAGCTTCGGGGAATAAGGAAAAACAGAGGAGAATAGCGCGTAACGCCAGATATATAAATAGCTAAATACCCCCGAGTTTTCCTTGTGAACGATAAAAAACGAGACTTCAGTGATTAAAGTGAGCGAAACTGTTGCGTATGCATTCTATACGAACTTTGTAGGCTAGCTGAACGCGTTTTTACAATATACTTTAACATTTACAGAAAACATATTCGTTTTATTACTGTTTTGTCTAATTATTTTAAACTCTTCTTACGAAATTTATATAATGTCTGCGAATAAATAAAGTTATATATGAAAAATAATAAATTCAGATCGTTTATTTGTTGCAATTTAATTACTTTAATCGCGTTTTAGATTTACACAATATCACTTGAATATATTAAATAATATGGTGTTAATATGAATAATTTTATACTTGCTCGGAATAGAAAGAAACGACTCCTCGTAGACGAAAACACTGCGACATACTCCACTAGCTGTTACAGAACTTGCACTGGACTTGCGACGTTGTAACAAATAGCGAACTAGCGTCGAGGTATAAATATATCTGTTTGAACGACTATTACGTTCTTTAGCATACGTCGACGGTGGCGAAACATAATGAGTGAACAGCAGTTTTTTTATGAAAATTGAAAATGTGCTGCTTGAATTCTAATAAAGACAAATTGCATAAAAAATTATTTCCCATTTGAATATTTACTATAGATTGTAAATAATATAACAGCACTTTAAGATTAGCTTTAGTTTTGCTATGAATGTATAAAATCTTCAGTTTAATGATAACTTGTCATTTTACAAAGATAATTAATATTTAAAATGCATTAGCGGATAAGAACAAGCCACAGTTAAAGTAATGGTTCAATAACAAAAAATAAGAATTTGTAACTCCATTTTTAGTCGTATGGACGTAATTTAAGTATTAAGTACTGAGATCATGAAACTTCAAATAATATTTATCAGTTTTTGGATAATCAAGGTTATACCGTAACTATTATTATTAATTTTGCTATTATGATCGACCTACTACCTAACATGAAAATTGAACTAAAACATACAAAAACTGTGTTAAACTAAGATCTTAATAAAAGACGATTTACGTTAATAAAATTATGGTAATTACGTAATAACAAGCGTTGTTAAGAAATAGTCAATGAATTACCTCATTCATTAACTCATTTAGATGTGTGGGAAAATATTGAATTTAGCCTTTATGGTTGGTAGGTGCAATTAGATTTAGAATAAAGAATGTCCGTTTATTCAACAGAAGATGTATGAATTACATGCCGCTTACTCGGCCGCCCAAATGCAAAGAAAAAACTCCGGTTTGTATTCGTTTCACTGTCTCGCTCCCTTTGCTGTTTCGCTGTTCCGCCGTCCTTCTCGCTCTACGCTGTCTCGCTGTTACGCCTTTTCAATGTCTTCTTCACTCGCTGTTTTTACACACTCTTTGCACCGCCGTATCGTACGCTTTATATATGTACAGACACTTCGCCGTTGAAATTTCGATCAGAGGACAAACGGTTTTTTTTTAGGGCAATTTAGCTAGATCCCCACAGATGTTTAGCCAGATAATTCGGCGAGCATAAATATCAGATGCAAAATGATGAGTTTGTTAATTCGTTTCGAAGAAAATGGATTTCGTAATGTCGAACCGCTAATATGTACATCTACCGAGTACATATTTACTATAGCTCGTTGAGTCGAACGAGCCTCAAGTCGAACTGAAACTCAACCAATTAAAACACTTCATTTAAATACTTTACTTTACCAAATAATTCGGCGAGTTTCATAACACATTTTCCCGAAAATATACAATATATTAAGCTTTTTAAATAGAAATAAAGAGTCACAGTTTTCTTAATTAATTTGCTATAAAAATCAGGGACGGCATAAAAACCGAACACTTTGTGCAAGTATGCATCATGTAGAAAAATGCATTCACGATTTTTTCGAGGTATGAAAAAAGTTCCAGAGGTAGTCGCCTGCTTCAACTATTCGTGTCGCGTCCTTTATACGAGGGAAAACCTGGGAAACTATAAGAGGGTAATATGAAAGGAACTAAAGATGATGTGAAAGAGTGACGAGGGGTACCTAGTCTTTCACGAAAGAATATAACAATGTTTCACGACGTAGGACACGTCATTATCATAATTAACAAAAGGTAGTTAATAGAAGTTCTTGAAAATTAATCGGGTCTTATTATTAATTAGACATTGATCGTTAACATTGCAGAAAGTAGGAAGACATTTTAATCACAATCTATCTCTTCTTTGCACACGATGGGACTTCCGAGAAATTTGAAATTTAATCTTCTATAAATTAGCTCATCGAAATTTTAGCAGGGCGCGGAGAAAATTCTGTTCCTTTATGAAAAACGCTCCTTTCCGCTCCTTTTCTCGACGACATCGTTACGACTACGGGATACGAAGAAAAGAGAGCGGAGAGCAAAGAAAGAAGAAAAAAGAATTAAAATTATTCTTATTGACGATTAGTTTAAAACTAATTTTGAAAAATGTGTAAAACGAAATTACAATAATTGAGCGTGCGTACAGTCGTGAATAATTTTCGAAAAAGGCTTCGAAAATGTATTGGAGCAGAAGGGGCACATTTTGAACAAATAATTTTACTGTTCAGTTTAGTGATTAATATACTTGTCGAACCGGTAAAATATATAGGATATTAAATTGAAGTGTCGTTTCCAGAACAGCTAAATAATACAGATATTCGGACAGAATGTTCACCGTGCACTGTACTTTTGAAATTACCATTTTAGGCTCGCTGAGAATGCAATAATGTATGCTACACCATCGTTTCGCGACGCATGCTCGAAATTAAGGGGTATAACAGGCTCGTATAATAATCCAAGGAATAAATGCAAGGGAAATTCTGGCTGGTAAGATAGGGTTTTAAGCCTGCCAGGACATAAATTTCTGCATGTAATAAAGCTAGAGGACATCTGCTCAGAGTAATTCCTGGTGCGCTCAGAAACTAACACCGAGACTCGTCTCCATTTTGCCGGGGGATTCCTAAAACGTAAAAACCACTGACGGTATTGCTTCGGTCCGTGCACACAAGTTGTTGCCGCGCGCTTTCCTAATTTAATTACAACAGCCTCGTTCGACGAACGCGAATCGGTTCAGGGCGAACGTATCGAAAACGCCTGTACGGCACTGCCGAAGGTGAATAATTCCTTATGCTCCAATTCCATTCCATCCGCGTCGTTAATGAAAACGGTCGTACTGTCGTTTATTTAAAAAGCAATCTAGCTTGTTGCTCTCCTCGGAGAGGTCTTCCACATATATTGTTTCCTGCCGGGTACGCGAACGCGGCGTTGCATTCGTGAAAATAAAGTAGATTCGCGGACGGAGCTCGGTATCGAAACTCGACCGTCTAATCTCAGAGAAAAGAAGCCGAACCGTGTTTTCAATCAGATGTCGGATCTTATTGCGCGGCTGGTCTTAAAAAAAGTGGATTAGGTGCTTCAGGAATTTGTTCTTCGGTTTTATTGGCTTTTGTTATTTCACGATTTTGATTGTGGAAGAAACAAATCGAACGGAAATCGAGTTTTACTGATATTAATACATTGCGATGTAAAAACGGGGCAAAATTCTGGTGAAGATTTCGTACATAATCTTTTAAATATGAATGTCATTAATTTTTTTCTGAAAACGTACAAGTGAAAATTATGACACCTCTGAATTTTTAGTATTTCACAAAATCATGAACACGCACAAATTTTTCTATACGAATCTAAAAGAATGTCCAGTATTTGTTTTTATGAAATACGGGCACAACGAAATTATAACATAGGTTGGTTTTGATGTAAAAGATCAACATGTAGAATCTTTTTTTTGCTACAGAAATTATTAAGAGTACGAATGAATATCTATTTTACTTAATTTATTTTGAATTATGTCCAGCAGTCTGTTAAGAGTAATAAATGAATTATTAATAGATATTTAATTAAATTTTACTTTTATCTAAAAAGTTTAATGGAAACGCCGAGACACATCATAATGTAGCGAACCAATGTTCTTTTACTATTTTCATGAAATTAATATAAAGTTTTTACAATGTTCCAACGAAAATTATCATAGGCGTTATTGAATTAATTTTACCTCGTTACTGAAGTTGTCGAGCATGAAAAGCGGCCGATACGCGTTGCGTTATAAAAACGACAAGATCGAATTCATTCAACAAGTTTCGTGAAAGCATCTTTATAACGTCGATAATTACTAAGTAATTATACATTAACGTTTATATTTTCATGCAAATATACTACAGTTGATCAAAATGTCAGTTTTTTCCAGTTAAGAAAAAAGAAAACGTCCTTACAATTTTGTTTAACTAACATCTACTTGACAGAATATGTCGCTAATTACCTAGGTGTTAATGCGAACTTAATCCTTTATGTAAATAAATCAATTACGTATTAAAATAAGTATGGGACATTTGATTTAATCGCAAAACAAGAGAAGTCCCACGAAGGGAATAGTCCAGGGTGCCTCTCGAAGAATCGTGGACAGGTACCGTCCGCTGCTCGAAAGATAGCACAGAGAAAAGTGTAGCACAGATTTCCCCCAACTCACTCATATTAGGAGAAAGAAATCCATTATTTTTACATGAATTTCAAGACTTTATTTAATATGTTTCTGATTGTCCGATTTAGGTTAAATATGCACCGTTTTGTTCTATAATTTGTTGCCATTTTAAAGGTACCTTCATAATGCCTCTCTCGTAAAAGTCTTGGCATCTTTTAATGAAAAACTCTTGTAATCGACTTTCACAATCTTCTCTCGATGCCAATTTCTTATCACCAAGGAAGTTTTGCAATGCAAGATAAACATGGTAATCGCTTGGTGCCAGGTCTGGACTATATGGTAGATGCATCAAAACGTCCCAGCCAAGCTCCTGAATTTTCTGATGAGTCACTGTAGACGTCTGTGGCATGGAGTTCCCTTGCTGGCACACAACACTTCTCCTGTTGCCCAATTCTGGCCGTTTTGGTCAATCGCTAGCTTCAAACGGTCCAGTTGTTGACAGTAGAGATCCGAATTTAGTGTTTGACCATATGGAAGCAACTGATAATAAATGATTCTTTCCAACCTTCTACCAACCTTCTTGGTTGGTTAGTTCTGGTTTGGCCACCGTATGACCTGCTTCACCAGGCTTTGGCCATGTACGTTTTCGCACAATGTTGTCGTATGTGATCAATTTCTCATCCCCAGTCACCATGCGTTCAAGGAATGGGTCGATCTCATTCTGTTTGGCCTAGACATCACAGATGGAAATTCGAACCATCATGGTTTTTTGTGTTAATTGATGTGGCACCCGAACGTCGAGCTTCTTTTTAAATCCAGTTTTATGCAAATGGTTTAAAACCGTTTCATGGTCGATCTTTAGCTTCTGAGCGATGCTACGACTGCTAACATGCCGGTCAACTTCGATTATTTCTGTGATTTTGTCAACATTTACTACGGCAGGCCTACCTGTACGAGGCGCATCTTTAACATCAAAAATACCTGAACGGAATCGACGTAACCAAAATGGCGCGTAATTGGGTGTTACAGTATCGGGACCATAAACATCATTCACAATTTCAGCCGCTTGTCTTGCATTTTCACCTTTATCAAAGAAAAATTGTAAAATGTACCGTATTATCTCTATGGTGACTTCCATTTTTAACACCCTGTAGCTCGCAACTGAATGGACCAAACAAAAACAGCAAAGGAAATTTTGTAGTGCGAAATGTCAGCTTTCCAACGAGCATAAATCTGAAATTGTTTAATCGATACTTTAACAGATATAGATCTCTGCAGTCGTCTACCGAAAAAATAATGGATATCTTTTTCCCCAACCTAATATTAACGCCCTCGCAGAAGTAGGATAAATGCGTTTCTTTTGTGGGCAGAAATGATCCCTTCCACATTAATCCACAATTTTCAGGAAATGAGGGACTCGAGCCTGGTCTATTATAAGCAAACAACGCCTCTTGCCTTCCGTTACCATCTCGTTCTCACGTAGTGTCCTCCTAGTCTCTTCGATTTTGTTTTCATTCCAAACTTTTGATTGTTATTAGTTAAATTACGCGCTAAACAAGAGACGTGATTAGTTAGAGCGGATAATTAATCCACCCTGCTCCTCGCACTGATTAGTTTATTGGTCTTCTTGTTTATCGATAGAAGTAGGTTTCGGTTACCTCTTGACAGAAATTGTGCGATCTTTTCAGCAACAGATAGTATGAGATACGCTAAAAAGGCTGGATCGTGCTCACCATGTAATTCGAGTCAGTCGCGAAGCAGAATTTTAACCCTAATCATACTCGAGGAATTGTTTTCAATTGTTTCTAGTGTGCGCGCGGATTATTGGAAAGTCTGTAACGTTACAACGTATTGGAATTTATGTGTGAGAAAACTATAAAATTGTCTATAGTGATTGTATTTAAAACAGGAATAGAAAGGAATTAATTTTTTCGTTTCAGGACTGTAAAGAAGGATTATATTTTGAAACTTGTTCATACCGCATAAAATTTCTAATATTTTTTATTATTAATGCTTATTATTTGTTATAAATACTTATTATTATTAGAAATACTTAATCGTAGAAACAGTGTTCGTTTTATTTAACTTTCAAGTAATCGCAACGAGAAGTATTGGACTTCTATCCATTAATTACTACCCAAGCTAATAGCAAACTCGTGCGAAATTACTGTAGTTAAAAAGATCGTGAGGAAGAAAAGCGCGGCGAGAGCGTATTCGGTCGTGTTTGTCAATTGGCGACAATACGCACTCTGCACATTCGTCCGTCGAATTGGTCGTTGCTTTTCCAGTGTGGAAACTTTCGGGTAGCAAGTTCTCAATCGGCTTAACTCCCCCCCGAAAACTCACCGCAACAGGAAAGAGCGTGCTGGAACACGGCGGCGTTATAAAAACCGAAAGTGCAACGCGGAGAATACAGTTCCGCGTCATTATGCAACCAGAGCGGAGCATGCAGCGCGCACATACTTCTGTACGCGCCGGCCGCGGTGCATTGTACGCGAAAAGCCATGCTCAACGGAGTTTACCGAGTGGGTACATTTCAAATGAAACGCTTTCTTCGACGGCACTTAATTTTCCGCAACTACATTACCAAGCAATTTTTCCCGAGAAATTCCACGGTGCCGCGCGCAGTGTGCTACGTACAGCGCGGTGCACTATGCACCGTCGCCTCGGATGCATATTCCGCGGAAAAGAATAATCCTCGCAGCTGAAAACTCTGGGCGCGATTTAACCCTTCCAAATAATTCATAGGGCAACCAGACGCCGAGGCTTTTGTTTTGAAAAATTAGCCCGCCTATGCGGCGAAACCGTCGCGGTACCGCCGCTCGTATTCGCCGAATTTATTCCTGTAATTCTAATCGTAATTACGCTTCCCAGCCACACCATTACGCGCGCGGTTATAGCTCGTCCTCGTTTGAATTTCAGGGACTTTGTATTCTTCAAGCGTTATGAAATGTGAGCGAATCCGCCCGACGAGGGACAACCAGCATTTTGTTGAAGAAAAGGAACCAGTAGAAAGTGGTATATAAAACTCTGACAGAATTGATCGTGTCTCGACGAACAGAGGGACTTGAAAGGGATCAAAGGGATTTGAGAGGGTTAAAGTCGTACGTGTGTCCATGGTAGAGTAGTAACTTGTTATTAATACAAATGCAATAAGTTGCTGTTCAACTATAAATTAGTAAAAAATTTACTTGTTAGTAAATAATAATATTCCTTGTTTCTTATAATGAAGACAATGTGACTTATAATAAGTCTGAATTTGTTTCTCCAAAGTTGTTTCATCTTATACTTTCCTGTAAAATTCTAAAATCTAAAATAAAGTTTGAGGAAGATTTATGTTAAATATGTTTCTTTCGATTCTTTCGTTTCTTTTCTGTAAGAATTAGAATCCCTAATACCAATTAATGTAAAGAAAATATTGAAAAGTATTTTTTTATTTTTATTTATTCATAATCCTTGCCTATGCGGCTTAGGATGGCTTCCAGTTTACAAATTTTCCTACTTCTATTTGTATAAACTATAACTATTTACATTTTTCTTTCTTTTTTACATCTTAACCTAGAACTTAACACCTAAAAATCCTTCTTCCATCTTCATTGCACCTTTCTTTGGCATCTTTTCCATCCTTATTGCTATGTTTCTTCTTAGTTTTCTTCTTTTTCTCTTCCGCTCTCCCCTTCCTCGTTCTGTCTCCGCTCTCTCTCCACGTCGCTTCGCCTCCTCTCTTCTACTATCTTTTTCAATTCTGCTAGCCCCTCTCCTCCTTCTCTCAAAATTTCTTTTATGCTAGTTCCTCCTCCTGTCCCAATATTGAAAAGTATCAATTTACACATTACAATATACTATTATGGTATACATTACGGTATATTATTATAGTATATATTACAGTATTATATCAAACATTATACAGTACACTACTATTTCCGATATAAAACATTACAGAAGAACAATCGTTATTTCGATACTTATGTATATATTTACCATGTTTCGCGAAGAGTAATATAAACTAACGCGCAATTTACAACGCAAGAATATCTGGTAGGGTAAAGCGACACTTTCTGTTAACTTTAGTAACGAAAATTCTTCCTTAAACCAAATTCGAGTGAGAACGTTTCCGGAGTTCCAGATTATCTGCCATCTCGTTTTACGAAGGAGCTAGATCGAAAATGAGGAAAGGAAAATGGGAAAATCGGTTAGGCAAAAGAATTTTTACGAGATCGCTATACAGGGGGTCGGCCGCGTAAACGAGATCGCGTAAATATCTCCGGTATTTATGAGCGTATGAACAAACAGTTTACTGGGTTCTAAACTGCTTTTTTTTTCATGTACCCGTAAATGTCGGAGACATTTACGTGATCCTACTTACGTGATCCACTCCCGTAAAACCGCCAGATGTCATGAAATATACAACACGTTCTCCGAAATTGTTCGATAAGAGAACGTTACACAACAGAAGGTTTATTAAAATGCGAGATGCTTCGACGCAGCACGAGATCTTTTATCACTTTTGACATCGATACTTCGTTAATAATACTTCTAGAAACTGATCGATTTACGATACTTTGGGTAGGGTTTACTCTTAGTTATGTCACTTGTAATTTTTGTAGAATAATCGTTGTTTTCGATTTTCTGTAAAGATGGTCGTTGTTTTTTGATTTCAGGAGATATTATCTATAAGGATTTACAGTTTTATTTCGTGGATTAATTAATCAGTAAATTCTTACTTTAAATTCGAGAATATTTATTCAGAATATAATGGCAATGAGCTTGAGGTGGACGCGAGTGTTAGTGTATTGTATGTTTATGTTAGGGGGCGATGGTAATTTGAAACTTTCTCAATGAGCGACGTGGGTATTTTCTCAATGCTTGTTTAATGCTCTCGTTGTGATAACAGTTCATCAAAGTTCGCTGAATATTATTATAATTATTTAGTATATATGGAATTAATGTACGTAATATTGTTAACCGTCCACGTCTCACAATTATATTATATTACAACGTTGAAACCGATGATTTGATCTGAAAGGGAAACTTTTAGTCGTAGCTAAGCGTTAGTATATTACTTGTACTAGAGGCAACGAGTAGTTTTTAAAACTCATTTTTATTATTCTAAGTGATGACTCCTCTCCTCCCTCACCTTTATATATTTTTTAAAAATTTACAACAGGTTTTAGTGGATGAAGTTTAAATATAGCAGAATTAATTTGTAATACCTGGAATATTTGGATGTTATTATATGTTTCAAAGAAGATTCCCGTGCCACAACGTCTTGAGGGCGCTGTTGTAGTTTCTTGAGATCGGCTAGAGGAGCCATGTGCTCTCCCCAGTTCCCGTTAATCTCTTGCCGCGGTTGCCGCACAGTTATTATGTTAAGTTAGTTTATCTATTGTTATTATGCTGAGTTTTTCCTTTCTTTTACAATATACGTATACCCATTATTTTTACGCGGTGTGTCTTTTTGAATTAAGCCCACGATGCCCACTCAACATGTTTTATTTCATATTAAATTTATCCTATTTTGTATGAAATCATTATATTCGGTGATAATTATCGGATATTTGGCGATAACATTCGGCGATATGAATATAAATCAACGTATCCTATAACAAATGGATATCCTTTGTATATATTTCGAACTGAAAAGAATTAAACTAATAATTACTGTAGAAAATTTTAACTACCCAGTCTCGGTATTATTAATTGACTCTTGAATTAAGCAACAACAGATGGTATCACGAGGAAAACGTTTTCGCGGAAAAACCAAAATAATTCAACCTGAAATTTCAAAGAACGCTGAAAACAATAGCTCGTTCCTCGCGCGATTGCCTGGCGAATATTTGGCGGTGCTCTCGCGATTTCTCTCTTGGCCGTCGAATTTTGACGGGAGTTATTTTCGAGTACCGGTAGCGATTTTCATGACGCACGCGAGAATCGATTTAAACGCGGTCGTCCGATGGAAGACGGTGAAAAATGTAGGGGATCCAGTCGTCGACCACCTACGAAATATCCGGGAGCGATGATTTATGCACACCATCTTCGTGGCTCCGAACACGGGAATTATGATTACTCGCAAGCCTGGCCCCGCGGTTCGCCCGCGAGAATCGAAACAAAAATAATGTTCCCGCCGGCCCTGAACCAGTTGCGTAATTTCGGAGTTTCTGGATCGATCCGATCGAACAATGATAGAGATATTTTCGACCGAGAAGCGGCAGGTTCTCGGTTAGTCGTAAATAATCGCCGGCCTGGCGCAACAGCGAATCGAGTGCTGATGCATAAAACACGACTCGCGGAACTGCGCCGGATAAATGGTCGCCGTAAGATCACTATGGCCGCGAACCCGCGCAGAAACGAAAGCGAAAGGGCTGAAAGGGTATTCGTGTTGCGCAAAACGGATGAATTATTAGCGCGGTTCGCGCCAAGGGAAGTTCGCACCCGAACGAGTGATCGCGCTGCCCAATGTCTGTTTCGCATTCCTGCAACCAATTGTTTGCAACTGTACCCTAGATTCCGCCTGGGACTCTTATTTTTCGAAATCAGGCGAAAAATGTCCGAGAAAATTAGCTTCCTCCCGACATTACTTGTCAGCTGTATGAAAAAGTTTTAACGTTCTTTTCTATTGTTCTTGCAGACAGAATGAGTTATAACTTTTCCATGGATTTTATGCTTTTGTAGTGAAAATGAATAATTGGAATTTCAAACAGTGGAAGATTAAAATTAAGTTCAATCTTCTAAAGTTAGTAACAAATTTAGTAGTTTCCTAATTAACTTCTGTATCTTGTAATACATGGTTTTTTTTTATTTTGCATAAAGATCTAATTCTAATCACTCACTTATGTGCGCAATGTTTGCTATCAATACAGCTAAATCAGCAGCTTTAATATCGACTAGTATTTATATGATCATGAGATAATACTAAACTGGAAGAGCGATGAGAAGCTGTGTCAGTTCAAGGGAAAACGCTGCTCAAACAAATTAGTAAATCCCTCTTTATTTGTAAAAGCTTGTTAAAAATTTACATATGCATACATGCGTAAATGCGCAAGTGTTATAATAAGTTTATGAATCTGGAGTCTAGGTTCTCAAATTACGGTTTTCTAAACATAATGAGTACAATAAAGCCTCTATTATTTGGTTCTCCGAATTCTCTGTTATTCAAACTCGATTTACATATGATCAGTTCAATCTAAGGCAAGGCTCGGAGCTAATCAGCAGGCAACATGAGAATCTCGAAGGCTACGCCTCCTGACTTGCGTTGAGCTCCTGACGTGCAACAATAATTAGGAGGCATAGCCTTCGCGATCCTTATATTGCGTGCCGGATAATTCCGAGCCTCGACCTAAAGTATCATACATGTAGGACGATTCATTGTATAAATCAACAAAGATCAAATGTACCTCTGTAACTAAGTAAGTATTCCATTTATCAGAGAATTTAAGCAAATCTTAAATATTAAAAAATCCTCAAAACTCAAAAGCAATAAATACAGTTCTTAATATTATCAAAGATTGTACATTCTATCTCCAAATAACCAACAGAATTCTTGTTTCCTAATGAACATTTGCATAGCTTGCACGGTAAAAAAAAACATAAATTCAAACTTTGATTTTTTCGACTGGATTTATTTTCTCAGAAATTGGAAACAATGAAAAAATATTTGCTGCACAGTGTAACATAGAGAAACACTTGCAACGTACGCAAGTTATAAGAAAATGTCTCGCAGCTTGCGCAGATGAAAATGTCGAGAATAATACGCGGGACAGACAGCGTAAATGGAATCACGTAGAAGAATGCAACGCTGTAAAGCTTTCTTCTTGCAGATTTTTCGGCGTTAAGCCGCGTTGAATATCGCACAAGTGGAATTAACGCTTTAAGCTGCTCGTAACATTAAATCTCGTATACGAGACGAAAACCTTAATTTGTAAGCAACATGCTTGTGAACAAAATTAACAGCCAAACAAATTACTTATCAAAAAATAGAATAGAGGAACAAGTTATCGTACACTGTTCGCTACCTTCAGGAGTTTTCGCTGCTAAAAACAACATTAAAAAGTTAATTGACATTTCTTAAGAACTTAAACACTTCAAAGTAATTGTCTCGATATAAATTTGCCTAGGAAACAAATATCAAACCTTTTAATATTAAGAAAATCTATCTTTCTCTAAATGTTGTGTTTAAATAACTATGCACAACAAATCTTTAATTTTTAATATACTGTAATATACTTTATTTCCACAAAAAATTGAATATCATAATAAGTTATTTAAAAGTTCACATTGGAGTGGATTGTTTTAATCATTGCTTTGTTTTTTCCTAATTTTAATATGTTCTTCCCAATATCGCGATTCAGTATTAAAAAATCCAAATAATTTTTCTGGTATTTTGCAAACTTTCGTCTTGCATGTTTAATTACAGCAATGCATAATTAATTGAAATGAAATACCAAAATGTAGTACGTTTTATTCGATAAATGTATAGTTAATTATGACTACTTCGGTAAATGTGAAGTTAATTAAGACTACTCCATAGTAACTGGATCCGCTGCTCCTAGTTTCGTTACAGCGAAATTACGTGCATTATAGCACGTAAACGAAATATTGGAAAGCTATGCGATGATCATTGAAAAATTTGGCAATTTCGAGGTCATTTCGTGCTTTTTTCGAGTTCGAACGATAGAGAATTGTCACGTGCTGCACAGTTACGAATCGATGCACCTAATCGTTCGGAATCCTTCACTTCGAAAAATATAGCCTCGAGACAAACAATTTTAAAGCACGTCGTTATTTCATGATTCCGATGCAATCTTTCGAAAGCGTACTTTTCAAACATTCCATTTTATCGGTGACGTAAATTTAAGAAATAGATCAACAAATATTTCTGGCACCGTGGTCGACGGCACCATGAATTTCAACGAATACATATTGATCTGACACGACAGTATGGCGGTGTGTGAACCAGTTCTGTGATTATCTACACGGATCTTACCGGCAGCGTCCGTATACACCTAATTTATTCGAATGGCGTCCAGCCACGAAAGCGAAGCATTTTAAACATCCGGCGATGCTGGTCCTGGATTAAACCAAGGATGCAATAATCTCCTCCGGAAACAATTTCGCAGTAGCCATATTCGTCTTCCTGAGAGCAGGTAGGAGCGTCGGAGAATTCGATTTTCGGTAAATATGCTCCACTAACTAACAGTCTCGCATCCCCCTGCCTTGCCCCGATATTACCTTTGTGGATAAAAATATTTGAACGAATTACCGCGGGTCACAGCACAAATTCATCTTTTTCAGGAAAATTGACACACACCTCAAAATAAAGTCACTTGTTTAATGAATCAACATTTAATCTGCATTTTTGTTAAAAAGGACATTCCTAAATCATTAATTAATTCTCTAGAATATTGTTGAAAATTCTGTTCAGAAGAAGCTGTTCTGTTACTAAATACATTCACTTAATGCAAATTCTAGCATTTTTTGATAGATGTAGTATTTATTTGCTGTCACCCTTATGTCAATAATGGAATTTTTTCCTCAGCTTTGAAAATTAATTTTCATGCTAATTTATTATATCTCCCTAATTTTATTAGAACCAACAAAATTTAACAATGTTGAAAATGTTTTTTAATGTCATACAACTTTTCAATTTTAATTTGATGAAATAAAGTGACTTGAATAAATCGCTTTTGTGAAATCTATGAGGTTGTTAACATGGTCAAAGTGTTTAAAATGTAAAATAAGATTTTTAGTAAGAGATGTTGTACAAAGAAGTTTATCATAGTTTTATTGAACGTACCATAAGATACAAGTTATATCGGGTGTCCCAAAAGTCACTCGCAATCGGGAAATAAGGAGTTTTCCAAGTAACTTTTTCCTTTTGCCAAAATGTTTCACGATGGGACATCGTTAAGACGACTGCTAATTAAATAAATGGAACGTAATACATATTATGAGCAAACATAAAATGGCATCTGCAAGATATTATAGATATATAACATAACTGTTGTATCAAGTTCCACGTGAAAAGAGTATGATAAAAGTTATTTTTTTCATATCATATTGAAAATGTTAATTCAATTCACATCAATTCATATAATTCACTCTGTATTAAGTAAACTTGTAAATATTATCTCTTCTTTCATATGAACCGTTTATTTTGAAAGTGGTGTAAGTCCATTTTTGAAAACAATGAAATATCACGTAATTCATGTTTAATTTAATGTAAATTTTGTATGTATAACTAGTCCCTGTTTAATTTCTTAAAAAATTCCCATGTTTTGTACAATTTAAAATTGGTTGGTAAATGAACTTGCATAATCATCGATTATGAAAGTGGTGTAAGTCCAGTTGACAGAGGTAATAAACAAATGTTAAATATTTGCAAAATAATGCAAAAAAATTTTTTTTCATGACATTTGCTCCGAAGATTTCAAAGAATATATACACATCTTTTTTGTTAATATTTATTTGTAATAAACAAAGTTCTATAATGTTTCTGTTGATATTGATTGCTGTACGAATACTTTTTACACCCACTGTAGTTGGCTTAGTAGATGGTTGCCGATCAGTAGCCTGTTATTTTACATTTGTTTTATATTACGTGTCTAAATTTACTAATAGTAAAAAACAGATAAGAAAAAACAGTAATGGAGAACAGGTAAATTGGTTATAAATATGTTGGATGAGGTTTCTCAAATGTGCACCATACACTATTTTATATAAAACATCGGTGATGGACAAAGAATTTAAAGCTATAAATTTATTACCTACACGTACTGGAAGACTGCTAAAATTTGAAAAAATCAGGCCTATTACGTATGAAAAATATAAAAACATCAAGCATTTATTATCTTATATACCTCCGGTGCATCACGCATATTCGAAACACTGACACATGCAGAGCATAAGTAAATACTGTCAATATTTTAAATGATAATTGATTTTTCAAAATTGAAATTAAACGATTTTTACAGTTGTTTAATTTTAAGTATGTAAGTATACATCAGTATGTAAGATGTAAGTATACATCAGTTTAGTAAATTATATAACCAAATTACATATTGCTAAAACAGTAGAAACATTGCCAGACTTCATATAATTTGCCTAAATGTTTCAATTAACAGATATGTTAACCTTTAATTTTCTCGAAACAAGAGAAAATGGACTCACACCACTTTCAAAATAAACGGTCCATATATTGCTATTCGCAGCGTGTCAAACTTGGTCAATGTATAAATGGTACAAATTCCAAAAGGAATCGCACAAAATAAATTCGTCGAAGTACATTCGACGTGTCACGTCGGATCGTCTAAAATTAATCTTCTCTCCTGGAATCTATGTTTAAGTAACCTTCCGCTGTGGAGGTATCCATTAGGGACGAGTTGAAGGATTCGAAGTCCCGCGGTTGTCCTATGAGATATTTTAATGTCAGTCAAACTTCACGGTATTACTAAAACATTCATTCCCACGTCATTGCTAATTTTACGACACCTGGAAACACCGGAACCCAGCAAGGAGATCGAATCAAATATATCTTCGATCTTTCTCTGGAACGAGGGAGGTATTACGAGCATGTTTCACGTCTCGGACACAGAAGTTTCGTGCTCGTATAATTATCGCCTCATTCGCTCCACCGTGTAAAATGCAGTTTTATGCATTACTATATTTCACGAACACCCTCTATACGATATCTCAATTTTCGGGAATGTACTATGTAACAGCATAAAATGTGATTTCACTTGGAAATTCGTCCTGTATACGCTGGACAAGATTAATAAGCCCCCCCCCC